>NC_043002.1:107991160-108218660 GCF_006345805.1 Octopus sinensis
GCTGGCGAACCAGATGGCTGCACCAGGCTTCAATCTTGATCTTGTAGAGTTTATATATATATATATATATACACACACACACATGTATACATACATACGTATATACATATACACACACACACATACATACGCACATATACATATACACTTATACACACATACACATATATACATATCCATACATACATGCATATACCTACATACACACACACGCACACACACATACATACATACAAACATATACACATACGCATACATACATATACACACATATATCACACAGCTTCATCCTCGTTACAGGAGAAAAGTCATTGCCAAGAAAACTCACTGAAATTATTCATGATTGTTGCCATGTGATGCCCTTATATGGCTTTTAAGCCCGGCCAAGGTTTCAAACATCTTATTACATACTAGACAACTGTGCTGGCTGGCAGGAGAAACAGGTGCCACCGTATGCACTCACTTAACATGTCTTTTTAGACCGCCAACCGAGAGGCACACCCTTCCACATTCTACACATGTTCCGTTGTCAATTTTAATAGCGACATCATTGTTTATCATGGGTCAATTTCTATGAGAATTTTGATGGCTCACCAGGCCTGCATGAATGAAACACCTCCACCCACAAACCACACACATACATACACACACACATGTATACACAAAACTTACCCGATCTTGTAAGTGAATTGTATCCAAAGACTCACTTGAGCCTGACATATTTTGATCATGGCTGCAGTAGAATATACATATATACACACACACATACATATATAGACATACATATACACATATATATATATATATATATATATATACACACATATACATATACACACACATGTATACACACACATACACACACATATACATGCACAGACACACACATATATACATATACACACACATTTATATACACACATATATACATACATATACACACACATTTATATACACACATATATACATACATATACACATACATATATATATATACACACATGCACACATATATACCACATGCATACATACATACTCACACACATACATATATACTCACATGCATACATATATACTCACACACATACATATATACTCACACGCATACATATATACTCACACGCATACATATATACTCACACACATACATACACGCACACATACATATACATACATACACACACGCACACATACATACACACATGCATACATATATATATATACAAACATACATATACACACACATACATACATATGCACACACATACACACACACATACACATACATATACATATACACACGCACAGATTCTTGCAAGTGAATTGTCATGCAACAATGTTTTGCACAATAAGTTTAAGCTGTCACAGTTGAGTGAACGTGTCCAGTGACAATCCCAAACAGTCCTGGTTATCAAATTTAGCATTCTCTTATCCTTTTACTTGTTTCAGACTCTTGGCTGCGGCCATGTTGCAAACTTACCCGATCTTGTAAGTGAATTGTTGTATCCAAAGACTCACTTGAGCCTGACATGTTTTGATCATGGCTGCAGTAGAATAAAGTCGTCCACCTGAAGAATAACAACGAGAGAATATATTAGTTTAGCTGCAAACTATCAATAAATAGATATCTATCTCTATGGAGAGAAATAATATATTTATATTTGTGTATCTACAAAACTATAGAAATAAACGGATATGTTGCCACATAGACTCTTCCCTCTCATAAAAATATATTGGAAATAGATCTCATATTGATTTCGATTAATGATCATTCCAATAGTTTGGTCAATGGAACAATTCACTGAATAAATAGCAGAATATTCCAATACTTTGGAGAAGATAATATAGCTTAAAAAGTGATGAGAATGACATCACTTCAAAAGGAAAATGTTACATAAAAGCAATACATTTTCAAAGCAATAAATTCTTCTACATTAAATGATAAATCAAGAGACGAAGATGAAAACTAGAATTTTAATTCTAATCTTGAACTCTTGTGTAGTGAGGTGCTTTCTTAATAACCTATTTAGATAAATAATCCTTGAAAACATAAATGATTACTACATACAATAGCATAAAATAACTAAACTTTTGCACAAGTCAAAAGATAAACCCAGTCAGGGTTTGACTGGTTTCCCATTCAAATATTTTATCAACATATAAGGAGTGGTTGAAAGCTGATGAATACAATCCCAGGACATTGTTAATATTTATTGTCTCAAGTCTTTATGGGCAAAATAGATGGTGTGAGTGTGTGGTGGAGATAGATCAAGCACAAACATCACCATACCTACATATATTTATATAAGGGTAAAGACCCCCTTCGGTCATGAATGACCATGGGATTGCACCTAGAAAGTTACCCTCCTAGACACAAGTCCGGGCAAGGTTGTTTATGGAAGACCAGCAGTCGCCCATGCATACCAGCCTCCCCTCTCCACGCCACCAGTGTTATCCAAGGGAAAGACAAAGGTCGATACAGCTTGGCACCAGTGACATCACAACTCATTTCTACAGCTGAGTGAACTGGAGCAACGTGAAATAAAGTGCCTTGCTCAAGAACACAACATGCAGCCCGGTCCGGGATTCGAGCTCACAACCTCACGATCGTAAGCTCGACGCTCTAATCACTGAGCCATGCATATATACAAACATAGTTTATTCATTGGTAAACCAGGAAGTATGAGACAGGCAAACACTAAAGAAGGCAGAACCTTAAATATAAAGAGAGAGAGAGAGAGAGAGAGAGAGAAAGAGGGAGAGAGAAAGAGGGAGAGAGAAAGAGGGAGAGAGAGATGAATTGATAGACATTCAGGTATCCAGAGAAGATGAGCACAAACTGATAGAAACGAACGAAATGTCATCATTATCATCATTATCATCATGCTGGTGTGGATCGCACGCTCCAATAGGATCTGATGAATTGGAAAACTGGGACATTCTTCAATATCTGCCTTGGCTGGATGCCTGCAGTTGGGGGGTCCTTCCTCACACCAACCACTTTACAGAGTGAACTGGGTGCCTTTTGTTTTTGTTTTTTTTTTAAGTGCTAGCACGAGTAAAGTTATCCTGTAACTCACAAGGCTTAACCCTTTAGTGTTTAAACCGGCCATATCTGGCCCAAATATTCGATATGTTTATATTCAAACTGGCCATATCTAGCCTATCACACCTAACCTATAATGCCATTCTAAAAATAAACAATCACATTATTGAGATCTCAAAGCTACAAGATAATGCATGATTAATTCAGAACAATATGAATAAATAAGTATTACATTTTAACAAAGTAATCTGAACACTAAAGGGTTAAAGACTGCTTGACTGAGTAGGAAATTAGTAGAAAAGGTGTGGGGGGTGACTGTGTGAAAAGTTAAGAGATTACAGTTACAAACTTGTTTCTGTCCCTTCCTCCATATTTTAAAAAAAGTAAATGGTAAGCTCACTACATCCATATTTAAAGTCCAACTTTAACTTGACCCAAATTAATCTGGGTTGAGTCTTGAGTTTCAAACACAATTTGATCCTAAGTTGCAAATATATGGTTTCACTTACATGAAGAAAGAGATAAACATCACCTAATTCCATATCCCTTCTCTTATCATAAAATTACTTCTATGTACAGAAATCAATAACAGTCTTTAAAATGTCAATTAATTTGATAAGTAAATTTCTTGGAACTTTCTTTCCATTAAGTAGAACTGCACTCTTCACCAGCTGCTTCTTGATTCCACTTATTCTTCTTACTACCTGGAACCATTTTACTGATTACCCATCCTTCTTAATACTGTCCTCTCCACCTACTTTTTACATTGATCATTGTTAACCACACATCATCTCTCTCTCTCTCATCCTTCCTCTATTAAACTATTATTACTATTCTGTTGCTTTTCATCCCCACCTTTTTCTGCACTGTCAGTCACTTCCTACTCTCCCACACCTCATATATATCATTGGTCACCCGCCACCCCTTATCCACCATTCATTATATAACCCCTCAACCCTTAATTTCTACAGACATCACCTACTCTCCCCTTCATACCATCCTCAGCATCAATTCTTCATTGTATTCACACACCCTCTCAACCGTTTCCCATCTCTAACCATCCCTCACTCTCTCATACACTCATTTAACCTCTACCCATCCACACTTCCTCTTGTTCTTCTCCACCCCCTCACTTCTACTCATGACCCCTATTTTATCTATTTATCCTACTCCAGCTCCATCCACTCCCACCTCTTCTTCTATAATGTAAGTGGCCATGTAGCAAGAAATCCCGTTCTGTTCTAGCCCCTTCTTTCGCACTTTAACCCCTTATCTCATAGCATAAATTCACTTCCCAGTCTGTGTAGTTCTACTCAATTGAAGGGGGTTTTGGTCTTGTGAGCTACATAGTGACGTGACTAATGCTGGGGCCACAAAAAAAACCCACCCAGTTTGCACTCCATAAAATGGCTGACATTAGGAAGGACATCTAGACACAGAAACTATGGCCAAGGCAGATATTGGAGCACAATGGAGTCTTTGGACTGATTAGATCCTAACAAACCATTTTACTCATGTCAGCTTGGAACATGGACATTAAATTATAATGGTGAAGATTTCTCTTTGATTTTACTAGTCAGTAGCAACTAAACTTTTCTGAGCTTTGTTCTCATTAAGACAACAATCATTTGTCTTTAATGAACAGTTATTTCTCATCATAGCTAAAACACTTATCTTCAGTTATTGGACTGTGGCCATGCTGGAGTACTATCTTAATAACTTGCCATGTCTACAGATCTGTAACCACACAAGTTTTTGGGAGGAAGCTGCTAATATCTTTGAATATCTCTAAGCAATGTTCTACACCTCACCTTGCTCTCAATTAATCAGACAAATGAATGACAAAATCTACGATTGATTTGAGAAACAGAACATGACAAACAGAACAGTAATGCTTCATTAGTTTTGATTGATTGATAAACAAATAATGAGCAAAGAAGACATTTGCTCAGCATGCACATGATTAAACATGAATGTTAGTCGTTAAATAAACAAATGATGACCTACTTTATATTTTTGGGGATTAACATATATAATGATAATAATAATCTTTTCTGTTTTAGGCAAAAGCCTGAAATTTTTGGAGAAGAAAGCTATTTGATTAGATAGGGCCCAGTGCTCAACTGGTATTTATTTCATTGACTCCAAAAGGTTGAAAAGCAAAGCCAACCTCAGTGGAATTTAAACGTAAAGCTGGATGAACTGCTTCTAAGCATTATGTCTGGCATGCTAAAGATTCTGCCAATTTGCCACTTCATATAAAAACAATAATAACAAGAGCACTCAGAGAGTGCAAACCTCTGCCAAGGCAACACCAATGTTCCCTTAACGATTAGCTAGAGATGATTATTAAAATGAGAATATCTGAAATAAACTCGACTGCTCTCACAAACCAGCATACTAAAAATGAACCTGACCGCTCTCGAAAGTTAAGTACAATAACAGGAAAAGTAATCCAGAATCCTTCTCTTGTACCGGACCAATCCCAAAATCTAATCAGTTTGAGCCAGTCACAAGGCCAAGCATCCCTGAAAGTTTCATCCGAATCCATCAAGTGGTTCTTGAGATATCTTGACCATGGACAAACAAACAAGGAAACGCGACTGGAAACAATACCTCCGCTAATGCAGAGGTAGTAATGGTTGCAAATTTCAGCACAGAGCCAGCTGTCTTTGATGGGAGTGGGGAATTGATTACATCAACCCTAGTACTCAACTGGTACTTAGTTCATTGACCACCACAAAAGAATGGAAGGCAAAGTCAATCTCCTCGAAGGAATTTGAGCTCAGAATATAAAAAGAAGGCTGAACTGATGCTAAATATTTTTACCCAGCGTGTTTAATATTCCTTTCTACTATACGCACAAGGTCAGCAATTTTGGCAGAAGGGGGCTAGTTGATTACATTGACCCCAATGCATAACTGGTATATATTTTATTGGTCCCAAAAGCATGAAACGCAAAGTCAACTTCAGTGAAATTTGAATTCAGAAGATTAATTGCCAATAAGCAATTTGTCTGGAATGCTAATAATAATAATAATAATCCTTTCTATTATAGGCACAAGGGCTGAAATTTGGAGGAGGGGGATAGTCAACCATACTGACCCCAGTACATAACTAGTACGTAATTTATCAACCCCAAAAGGATTGATAAACCCCAAAAGGATGAAAGGCAAAGTCAATCTTAGTGGAATTTGAACTCAGACTGTAAAGACTGGCAAAATGCCACTAAACACTTTACCCAGTGTGCTAACGATTTTGCCAGCTCACCGCCTTAATAATAATAATGGTTTCTAAATTAGGCAGAAGATCAGAAATTTGTTGGGGACAGGTAATTAGTCATTCATTCATGTGGAGGCGCAATGGCCCAATGGTTAGGGCAGCAGACTCGCGGTTGTAGGATTACAGTTTCGATTCCCAGACCGGGTGTTGTGAGTGTTTATTGAGCGAAAACACCTAAAGCTCCATGAGGCTCCGGCAGGGGGTGGTGATCCCTGCTGTACTCTTTCACCACTCTTTCTCCCACTCTTTCTCCTGTTGGCCTGCTCGCTTAGCCAGCGGGGTGGTGTCATTCGATGGGTAAAACAATGCGAACGCATTGTGACCAGCGATGTGTAACTACATCTGATGGACTGGTCGGTCACGTGATCACGTGAATTAGTCATTCATATCAACTCTTGAAGGATGAAAAGCTAAGTTGGCATCATCATCATCATCATTTTAACATCAACTCTCTGCTCTTTTCCTTTTAACTTCTCTTTGACATGCTAAAACGGCCATTCAAAGCCAGAAGATTTTGTTAAAATGTCAGACAAAATGCTTGGCAGCATTTCATTTGGTTCTTTACATCCCAAAGTCAAATCTTACCAGAGTCAACTATGCCTGTCTTCCCTTCAGGCCCAACAAAATAAGGGACCAATCATGTATCAGGATCAATGTAGTCAGCTTTTTCCCTCCCTTCAAAAATCGCTGGCCTTGATTCCTGTGGCAGTCCAGTGCCTCATTCAAGAGTCACATTGTGATCTTCATCACTTATACACTGTGGAAATCAAGAAAGCAGCCTTGGAGGGCTCAAGAAACATGAAAAGAAGAAAGAGCAAATTAACTTTGAGAGATTAATTACTCAGATCAAATCAAATCTCAGATCAAATCACTTGCTATGCAAGTACATCTCCGTAAAGATTAATTACTAATTTCTAGAAATTATCCTTGCTTTTCTTTAAGGGTTGTTAATTATTCCAAGGTTTTTGCAATCTTTCTCCAAGAGAGAAGTTAGGATCTTTTATGTGTGTGTGTGTTTGTGTGTGTGTGTGTGTGTGTGTGGTGTGTGTGTGTGTGTGTGTGTGCCAATCAGTCCATTCAGCTGCCAAAAATGGGTAATACCTGTAATTACAAAGGCCAGCCTTGTCACTTTCTGTGTGGTGCTGACTCTCCCTGGGAACTACATTAAGGGCACACATGTCTGTGGAGTGCTGAGCCACTTGCATATTAATTTCACAATCAGGCTGTTCTGGTGATTGGATCAACTGGAACCGTTGTCATTGGAACCAATGGAGTGCAAATAATGGTAAACCAATCAGTAAGTCACTCATTAATTATTATCTTCTTTGTATCTAATTAACAAAATACAATGTTTGTTATATGACGATGTCTCCGGATGATGTCTTTAGCCACTGGATGCTATAAAGGAGCTGTCGAGGTAGCGAACCACGAAACATAGTTGGAATTCCTCAAAAGTATCTTATTTAACCAACTGGTTTTGGAAAATACTAAAAATGTTTTTACATAAAATTATAATAGTTTTAATTTAAATGTGAAAACTTTAAACCTGACAGTTTTGTATCATGATTTTAAGTGAGTTGGAATAAAAGGGTTAAACTTTCAGAGTTGGATAAGAAATGTTGCTGTTGTTGGTGTTGTTATTGTATTTCATAGTCTCAAGTTGGACAAGCTGGAGCAAACCCCCTCAGATGAAATGTGTTCCTGTATTAGGTTACAAAACATCATCATAGTATATCTTTTACAAAGAAACTCAAAGGAAAGGATGGGAGAAGACAGAGCCACTTCAATAAACCAACAAGAACCATTCCACTATTTTATTCTATTACTAGCTCTGAAAGAAACAAAAATGTCATCCTCAAAAGAATTCAAACTCAGAACAGAGAAAAGCAAATCCTGGTGACTTTATAAAATTTTGCTGGATTCTCTCATGTTTCAGCCACGTCACTAATTTCATGAAATATCATACAACTGATTTTATTTTACAAACCACTGCATTCAAATAATGTTGCTTAGAACCAGTCGACCATGGTTGAAAAGGTTTATAATTAAAGCTATTCCAACCATGAACGTCTTGTCTGACTGTGTGTCACGTTATTCAATGTAACTTCTTTTTAAAATTGATGGCTTGGGTTGATAGCTGCTACTTCTAGCAGGTTCAACTGTAAATGGAAGGGGAGAGTCAAAAGATTTAATTTCTCACAGTGTTTTACTGATAAACGTGATTATGTTTACCAAGCCCAGCAGAAGAACCTGGACTTAGAATGTACAAGAATGAAATCGGATACTTCATGGTATTTGGAGAGAGAGTGACATTACAGTGCTGCACTTTGCTACTTCTGCCAAGACACAACCTGAACTCAATAATGAAACATTATTGATTAGCCGAAATTAGCATCAAGTTATTTTCGAAACCATGTGGTGCCAACTAAACAGAATGCAGACAATGCCGTGTCAAGGTGGTTTATAGGAATGGTTCAGGAGTCTGTATTCTTTGGCATGCTTGGTATTTTTTAAACTTTGATTTGATTTTTTTTTGAAAGAAAGAGGAAAAGAAGGACTGGGAGACGGGGCAGGGGATAGCTGACAGTCATTTCGTTAGTAATCAGGTTAGAAATGTGGGACAAAAGATCAGAACGCAATTTCTTTCAAAATTTATCTGTGCCAAATATTTTTAGCAACAAGGACCTGTGGAAATTCAACATTTTATAGAAATTGTTGATTCTATTTTGAAGCATATAGATATATAGATCTTTGTAAATATTATTTCATTGGGTTAAATATTCCAGTTCTGTCTTCAATTTCCTTCCATATTTTTAGAGGTTAACATTCACCGAAACAAACAGAGCAACCATTTTCTTTTATCTTTTACTTGTTTCAGTCATTGGACTATGACCATGCTGGAGCACCACCCTGAAGGGTTTAGTCCAGCAATTCAATCCCCAAATTTATTTTCAGTCCAATGCTTTTTCTACCAGTCTCTTTTGCTGAAGCGCTAGGCCACAAGGACATAAACAAACCAACACCAGTTGTCAAGCAGTGGTGGGGGACAAATACAAACACATTTTAGATTTATTTTTATCAAAGTTTCATTACTTAGTTAATTTTTTTGTGAGAAATTAAAAAAAAATTTATAACCAACCACTTGGTTCTGGGTTCAGTCCCACTGCGTGGCACCTTGGGCAAATGTCTTCTGCTATAGCCTCGAACTGACCAAAGCCTTGTGAGTGGATTTGGTAGACGGAAACTGAAAGAAGCCCATCATATATATATATATATATATATATATATATATGTGTGTGTGTGTCCACAATATCACTTCCCAACTGATGCCGGTGTGTTTACATCCCTGTAACTTAGCAGTTCAGCAAAAGAGACTGATAGGAAAAGTACTAGGCTTATAATTAATAAGTCCTGGGGTCGATTTGCTTGACCAAAGGCAGTGCTCCAGCATGGCCGCAGTAAAATGACTGAAACAAATAAAAGAATAAAAGAGAAACTAAAGGAGGCACAAGATTTAGTAGAAATCTTGAGAGAATCGGTAGAGCAACAATATAAATGTATATTTAATTGGTTCTTTTTAGATTCCCAATAAAACTCTGTCTGGCTTTGCTTTATCATTTTCCAAGTTTGATCAGATAAATACCAATCAAGTATTGAGTATTGATACAAACAGCCATTCCATTCCCGCCAAAAGTTGTAGCCTTCAACCTACATTGGAGATGGAAAAAATATAGTCGAATCAACAAGGAAGCATTTAAATGGTTGCTTAATCTGTTAGAAATAGCACCCAACTCACCCACATAACCTGAAATATTTTTCCTCATAATCCAGTAATGAAAGAAATAATTACAACAAGAGCACTGAGAGAGTGCAAACCTCTTATTTGTTCCTTCTCGAGCCTGGCTCATAAGGGCCAGTTTCCCGGTTTCCTTGGTGTATAGGTTCCCCACCTGGATGGGATGCCAGTCCGTCGTAGGTGAGCTGCAAGATGCAGGAGGAAAGAGTGAGAGAAAGTTGTGGTGAAAGAGTCAGCAGAAGTTTGCCATTACTTTCTGCCGGAGCCACGTGGAGCTTAGGTGTTTTGCTCATAAATACACACATCGCCCGGTCTGAGATTCGAACCCGCGATCCCTCGACCGCATGTCCACCGCTCTAACTATTAGGTCATGTGCCTCCCCAGCACAAACCTCTGCCAAGGCAACACCAACGTCCTCTCAATGATTAGCCAGAGATGATTTTTAAATAAACTCGATTGCTCTCATAAGCAAGAATACTAAAAATGAACCCGACCGCTCTCAAAAATTATGTAACAAAACAGAAAAAATAAGCCAGAATCCTTGTCCTGTACTGGATTAACCCCAAAATCTAATCAGTTTGTGCCAGTCGCAAAGACAAACATCCCTGAAAGTTTTATCTGAATCCATCCAGTGGTTCTTGAGATATCTTGTCCACCAACAAACAAACAAACACAACTGAAAACAATACCTCTGCCTTCGCTAAGGTGGAGGTAATAATTAGTATTATAGAGAGTCACTAATGCAAGACAGCTAATGAGGAGCATCTTCCTAACTGTTCAACCTGCTAGAAATAGAAACAAAATCTTCCCTTTTATAACTTACTTATATACATAGAAAAAGAGCACATTGAATATTATAGTCCTTGCTACACTGTGTCTGAATAAAAGATGAGATGGTCACAGCTTGAACAGCTGATTAGAGATTTGCTGAATCAAGATTAACCTAGAGCTTAACAACAAAAAGTTGTAAATAAATCAATCTGTTATTTCAATAAACAGCGGTATAATGTTCGTTATGTAAAAGAGTTAATTAACTGAAGTCACCTTTTTCTCAAACATGGAATGTTAGAAAGATGACACTGTCAGGAAATTTGAAGAGAATTTACCCTTTTGTTACCATATTTCTATCAATCTAAATTACTTTTATTTCAATTAATTCTTAAAATAAAAAATTTAGTAAAATAACATTGTAATTATTAACCCTTTTGTTATTGTGTTTCTACGCCACTTTTCGTTTTAGGATTTGGTTTGCAAGATTCTTTATATGAGTTCGTGTGTTGAAGCATATTCTGTTGTGTCTGGGAAGTTTCATTTTCTTTTTGTGCCTTATAATGTAACACACTCACCAGTAAAATTTCAACTTATTTCTTATTTTTATTTTCCGAAAATTTTCTTTGCGTCTTGCAACTTTTTCAATAGTCTTAGGAAAATAAAAATAAAAAATAAGTGGAAATTTTACCGGTGAGTGTGTTACATTTTAAGGCACAAGAAGAAAATGACTCTCCCCAGACACAACAGAATGCACCACTTTTGTTTCAGTTAATTTCTAAAATAATAAAGAATTTAATGAAATAAGTCATTTTTAAGCTGGTGTTTAGAATTAAGAAATTTTGATGAATGGTTTAATCTGGATCGCTTTAACCTTTTAGCACTTAAAACAGGTAGATTTTTTTGGCCAGGTATGGTCTGTTTATGTTCAAACTGACCAGATCTAGCCTCTCACACCTACCCTACAATGTCATTCTAAAAACAGACAATCACCTCCTCAAAATCTTAAAGCTTTGAGATAATGCATGATTAATGCAAAACAAGATGGATAAATAAGGATTACTTTTGACAGGATAATCTGAATGCTGAAGGGTTAAACCAGAAGTTTGCATCACAGAACTGAGGAACAATCTTAGGCAGGTTGGTAACAAAAGTGCTGAACCATTAATTAAATACCTAAATAACTGAGATGGGTTATTATTGTTAATCAGATTCTGATTAATTAAGTTATTAGCATCTTCGCATATGAGATTAATTTTTAAATATTTACATCTTCATGACATATCAGTCAGTTTAATGTCAAACCACAATTAGATATCACTAAACCAATAAATCAATGGCTCTGGGTCGGAGCATGTACAAAAAGGGATGGACAACAGAACCAGAGAAAGTTGGCTGTGTCTAAGAGCATTGTTAACATTTACTTAAGAAACCAAATACTCGAATGCAACCCGTTACTATGTACGTAACCAAGAATAAGATGACAAATGGAAACCAAATGATGATGATGAGAGCCGATGTCAATATTGGTTTCAAATTTTGACACAAGACCGGCAGTTTGGGGTGGGGGTGGAGTGAGTTGATTACATCAACCCTAGTATTTAAATGGTATTAATTTTATTGACTCCGAAAGGATGAAAGGCAAAATCAACCTCAGTGGTATTTGAACTCCAAACGTAAAGTCGAATGGAATGATGCTAAGCATTTTGCCTGGGGTGCTAATGATTCTGCCAGCTTGCTCCTCTTTGCAGTGGCACAAACCCTGAAAAAGGTTTCATTTTTAACGATGAGGTTCACAGTCTGAAAAATTATTAAACACTATTATAACATATTATTATTATTATTATTAAACAGGCGTAGGAGTGGCTGTGTGGTAAGTAGCTTGTTTACCGACCACATGGTTCTGGGTTCAGTCCCACTATGTGGCACCTTGGGCAAGTGTCTTCTACTATAGCCTCGGGCCGACCAAAGCCTTGTGAGTGGATTTGGTAGATGGAAACTGAAAGAAGCCTGTCATATATATGTATATATATATATGTGTGTGTGTCTGTGTTTGTCCTCACAACATCGCTTGACAACCGATGCTGGTGTGTTTATGTCCCCGTTACTTAGCGGTTCGGCAAAAGAGACCGATAGAATAAGTACTGGGCTTACAAAAGAATAAGACCCGGGGTCGAGTTGCTCGATTAAAGGTGGTGTCCAGCATGGTCGCAGTCAAATGACTGAAACAAGTAAAAGAGTACTAGTTTTTTTTTTTTTTTGACATGGAAAATCCAAAAATGCAAATGAAAGTAATCTGGATGATTTTTTAAAAAAAGTCTTTTCATACCAATGTATGATACACACGGTCCCAGAGAGAAGCCTCATAATGATCACTCAATCTGCATGAAATAACACCCAAACCATCCTCAAATTGCATCCTCTCACTTTCAAAAAACAATGACCCGCTGACTAATGTAGTCCTAGATTTACAACACAAGAGAGAAGGAAGCCAAGATGCTTAGGACTAACTGTTTTGGTCATAGATCAACTCGGTCACACCTTACTTGGGGTTAAACAACACCATTGATAAATTGCAGGGACATGGATCCAGGTATTTCTAGCACTGTGTGTGTGTGTGTGTGTGTGTGTGTGTAAGATTCACTAAATTGTTCAAAATTTATTTGCCACAAGGGTGATGAGAGGACATTAAAGGAACAAATTATGAGAATTTATGAAGAACTTATGGAGAAAAGGAAACCGGTTTAGAAAACAGATGTATATTAAAAAGTATCAAATGAGATGTTAATAGGGGCCATTAAGAAACTTTGGACCCAGGATTCCTCTAAATATTGATGGTAAGTATCCCAACTCAGCTGTATTCTCTAATAATAATAATAATAATAATAATAACAACAACTGTTGTTTAATCATCATCGTCGTCTAACATCTGTTTTCCATGCTGGCATGGGTTGGATGGTTTGACTGAGGACTGGCAAGCCTGTAGGCTGTATCAGGCACCAATCTGATTTGGCAAATGTTTCTACAGCTGGATGCCCTTCCAAACGCCAACCACTCCATGAGTGTAGTGGGTGCTTTTTACATACCACTGGCATGAGGGCCAGTCAGGCAGTACTGGCATCGGCCATGCTTGAATGGTGCTTTTTTACATGCCACCGGCACAGGACCAGTCTGTCGGCACTGGCAATGACCATGTTCAAATGGTGCTTTTTACATGCCACTGGCATGGGAGCCAGTCAAGCGGCACTGGCAATGGCCACGCTCAAATGGTGCTTTTTACATGCCACTGGCATGGGAGCCAGTTGAGTGGCACTGGCAACGATCAGGCTTGAATGGTGCTTTTGCCATAAGGGCAGTAATTTTGGTGGAGAGTGGATGAGTTGATTACATTGACCCGGTGTTCATTTGGGACTTCTAATGTTAAGTACAAAACCAGCTGTTTGGGGATGGTGGGTTAGTTGATTACCTTGATATCCTGAGTACTTGATTGGTGCTTTATTTTATCAACCCCACAGGGATGAAATGCAAAGTTGGCCTAGATGGGATCGGAACTCAGAACCTAAAGAGTTGAAAGAAATACTACCAGGCATTCATTCAACACTAACGTTTCTGCCAGTGTGTGTGAGTAAGTCAAAGTGATTATGTAGAAGGTATGATTGTGTAGGCGGTGAGCTGGCAGAAACGTTAGCACGCCGGGCGAAATGCGTAGCCGTATTTCGTCTGCCGTTACGTTCTGAGTTCAAATTCCGCCGAGGTTGATTTTGCCTTTCATCCTTTCGGGGGGTCGATAACTTAAGTACCAGTTACACACTGGGGTCAATATAAACGACTTAATCCGTTTGTCTGTCCTTGTTTGTCCTCTCTGTGTTTAGCCCCTTGTGGGTAGTAAAGAAATAGTCATTTCGTCTGCCGCTACGTTCTGAGTTCAAATTCCGCCGAGGTTGACTTTGCCTCTCATCCTTTTGGGGTCCATAAATTAAGTACCAGTTACCTACTGGGGTCAATATAAACGACTTAATCCGTTTGTCTGTCCTTGTTTGTCCTCTCTGTGTTTAGCCCCTTGTGGGTAGTAAAGAAATAGTTATTTCGTCTGCCGCTACATTCTGAGTTCAAATTCCGCCGAGGTTGACTTTGCCTCTCATCCTTTTGGGGTCCATAAATTAAGTACCAGTTACCTACTGGTGTCAATATAAACGACTTAATCCGTTTGTCTGTCCTTGTTTGTCCTCTCTGTGTTTATCCCCTTGTGGGTAGTAAAGAAATAGGTATGATTGTGTGGGCGTATCACTGTACATGAATGACTGTGACTAATTGTGTGTGTGTGTGATCAGAAATAGATATGGGAAAGAGAGAGATAAGGAGATAGTGATAGAAGGGCTGTAAAGGGACAGAGAGGTGGTGGTGGTGGAAGAGATGAATGGTGGTAATATCAATGATAGTATTGTGACAAATTAATTCATACATACAGCAGTGACAATCCTAACAATGGTGACTAAACAGACAACAGGGAAAAGAGACGACCGACCGAGACCTACCACTTAGTTAAAACAAGTTTGTTATGGAAACCAATAACTGAGCTGAGTAGATCGAAGCAAACGAATAGAGATGGGAAAACTGATTGAGATGATGAATAAGAAGAGGACAGAAGAGGAGTTATTATGATGCAATGATGTTATCGGATACAACAAGGAGTGGCATGGGAAAAGATATGGAAACGTTTTGATGTTAAATTGGAAATATGCAAACCTGTATCAGTAATAATTGTATAAGATCAGTAAAAAAAGGGTTGTGGTGATATAGAAACCTAAATGTGATGATAATTGATTCTAATTTAGGCACAAGGCCTACACATTTTCGAGGGGAGAGCATGGGGTCATGTCAACTCCTGTGTATGACTGCTATGGAAGTTTCATTGGGCCCCAGATGCATGAAAGCAAAGTTGCATTTGATGGGATTTGATCACAGAAGGTAAAGAGCTGAAAGAAATACAAGGCATTTTGCCTGAAGCTCTAACCATTCAAATAACCACTATAATAATAATAATAATAATATAGGCGCAGGAGTGGCTGTGTGGTAAGTAGCTTGCTTACCAACCACATGGTTCTGGGTTCAGTCCCACTGCGTGGCATCTTGGGCATTGTTTTCTGCTATAGCCCCAGGCTGACCAATGCCTTGTGAGTGGATTTGGTAGACGGAAACTGAAAGAAGCCTGTCGTATATATGTGTATATACATATATATATATATATATGTAGGTGTGTGTATGTGTATGTTCCCCCACCATCGCTTGACAACCGATGCCGGTGTGTTTACGTCCCCCGTCACTTAGCGGTTCGGCAAAAGAGACTGATAGAATAAGTACTGGGCTTACAAGAATAAGTCCCAGGGTCGATTTGCTCGACTAAAGGCGGTGCTCCAGCATGGCCGCAGTCAAATGACTGGAAAAAGTAAAAGAGTAAAAGAGAATAATAATAATGATAATAATAATAATATTGATTTCAAATTGTGCCACAGGGGCAGCAGTTTTTGAGGGGAGTGGATGAGTCGATTACATCAACCCCAGTGTTCAACTGGTATTTATTTTATCAACCTTGAAAGGATGAAAGGCAAAGTCGACCTCAGCAGAATTTGAACTCAGAACATAGCAACAGGCAAAATACCGCTAAGCATTTCATCCAACATGCTAAATGGTTACTCTCATTAATTTTGACATATTTGTGTTTCAAGGAGAGGATTTAAAAGCAAAAAAGCAGCTTTAACAATAAAAGAAGCTTCGTGTATTTGCGATGGATGTGTGAATGTTATTTGGGTCCCAGGATGGATTTTGCTGTGAAGTCACAATGGGGAGAATGACGATTTTGACTTTGTCTGGGATCAGGTAAATGAGTCTGTTGATTGCAGGATATAATTATTTTACTGTTCTATTTCTTCAACACAAAATGATTTGATGCATCGTGATACATTTTACGCCATGCAGATCGATCTGTGCAATGATTTTCCCAAGATGTTAAATCAAATTGCAGAGACTTTAGTGATTGCTTCAATTTAATCTTATACCTAGGACGGGTCTTCCGTTACCACGGTATCCCTCTATTCGTTGGCCATACAAAAGAACTTTCGGAATGTGGTCGTCTTTCATTCGAACAACATGTCCTACCCATCTGCACTGAATTATCAGCAGCGTGCTTTGGATACTGGAGATGTCACACTTTTCTAAGATTTTGACATTTGATATCATATCTTTCCATTTTATGTTGCAGATATCACGCAGACAACAGGTGTGAAAGGTTTCAAGTTTCTTTATATGTCTCCAGAAGTGAGTCCATGCTTCAACCCCAATACAATAATAATAATAATAATAATAATAATAATAATATAGGCGCAGGAGTGGCTGTGTGGTAAGTAGCTTGCTTACCAACCACATGGTTCTGGGTTCAGTCCCACTGCGTGGCATCTTGGGCATTGTTTTCTGCTATAGCCCCAGGCTGACCAATACCTTGAGTGTGGATTTGGTAGACGGAAACTGAAAGAAGCCTGTCGTATATATGTGTATATACATATATATATATATATATGTAGGTGTGTGTATGTGTATGTTCCCCCACCATCGCTTGACAACCGATGCCGGTGTGTTTACGTCCCCCGTCACTTAGCGGTTCAGCAAAAGAGACTGATAGAATAAGTACTGGGCTTACAAGAATAAGTCCCAGGGTCGATTTGCTCGACTAAAGGCGGTGCTCCAGCATGGCCGCAGTCAAATGACTGGAAAAAGTAAAAGAGTAAAAGAGAATAATAATAATGATAATAATAATAATATTGATTTCAAATTGTGCCACAGGGGCAGCAGTTTTTGAGGGGAGTGGATGAGTCGATTACATCAACCCCAGTGTTCAACTGGTATTTATTTTATCAACCTTGAAAGGATGAAAGGCAAAGTCGACCTCAGCAGAATTTGAACTCAGAACATAGCAACAGGCAAAATACCGCTAAGCATTTCATCCAACATGCTAAATGGTTACTCTCATTAATTTTGACATATTTGTGTTTCAAGGAGAGGATTTAAAAGCAAAAAAGCAGCTTTAACAATAAAAGAAGCTTCGTGTATTTGCGATGGATGTGTGAATGTTATTTGGGTCCCAGGATGGATTTTGCTGTGAAGTCACAATGGGGAGAATGACGATTTTGACTTTGTCTGGGATCAGGTAAATGAGTCTGTTGATTGCAGGATATAATTATTTTACTGTTCTATTTCTTCAACACAAAATGATTTGATGCATCGTGATACATTTTACGCCATGCAGATCGATCTGTGCAATGATTTTCCCAAGATGTTAAATCAAATTGCAGAGACTTTAGTGATTGCTTCAATTTAATCTTATACCTAGGACGGGTCTTCCGTTACCACGGTATCCCTCTATTCGTTGGCCATACAAAAGAACTTTCGGAATGTGGTCGTCTTTCATTCGAACAACATGTCCTACCCATCTGCACTGAATTATCAGCAGCGTGCTTTGGATACTGGAGATGTCACACTTTTCTAAGATTTTGACATTTGATATCATATCTTTCCATTTTATGTTGCAGATATCACGCAGACAACAGGTGTGAAAGGTTTCAAGTTTCTTTATATGTCTCCAGAAGTGAGTCCATGCTTCAACCCCAATACAATAATAATAATAATAATAATAATCATTCTGTTGTGTCTGGGGAGAGTCATTTTCTTTTTGTGCCTTATAATCTATGTGAGTGTGTTATATAATAAGGCACAAGAAGAAAATAACTCTCACCAGACAACAAAATATGCTTCAACACACAAACTCATATAAAGAATCTTGCAAACCAAATCCAAAAATGAAAAATAATAATAATGATGATGATGATGATGATAATAATAGTTTCATATTTTGGCACATGGCCAGCAAGTTCAGGGACAGGGGTAGTCAATTACAACAACCCCAGCACTCAACTGGTACTTTAGTGACCCCGAAAGGGATGAAAGACAAAATTGACTTCAGTGGAATTAGAACTCAGCAGATAAAGCCAAACAGAATGCTACCAAGCATTCTGTCTGGTATGCTAACAATTCTGCCAGCTCACTGCCTTAACAATAATAATCCTTTATACTATAGGCACAAGGTCTGAAATTTGGGGTCAGTTACATTGACCCCAATGAATAACTGGTACTTAATTTATCAACCCCCAAAAGGATGAAAGTCAAAGTCGACCTCGGCGGAATTTGAAGTCAGAATGTAAGGACGGATGAAAAGCTGCAAAGCATTTTGCTCATGCCAACAATCTGGCCAGCACGCCATAATAATAATAATAATAATAATATAATAATGATAATAATAATAATTACAACAAAAGCACTCAGAGAGTGCAAACCTCCACCAAGATAACACCAATGACCTCTCAATGATTAGCCAGAGATAATTTTTTAAATGAGAATATCTGAAATAAACTTGACTGCTCTCACAAACGAGAAGACTAAAAATGAACCTGACCACCCTCAAAAATTAAATTAAAAAATTCGGAAAAATAATCCAGAATCCTTGTCTGGTACTGGATCAATCTCAAAATCTAATCAGTTAATGTCAATCCCTGGAAGTTTCATTTGAATCCATTCAGCGGTTCTTGAGATATCTTTCCACAAGCAAACAAACACCACTGAAAAACAATACTTCCACCAAGACGGAGGTAATAATAATAGTTTCTGATTGAAGCACATGGCTTGTAATATTTGAAGGGAGGGGCTTAGTCAATTACATCAACCCCAGCATTTGACTGGTACTTTATTTCACTGACCCTCAAAGGATGAAAGATAAAGTCAACCTTGGCATGATTCGAAGACAGAGGATGCAAAAAAAAAAAAAACCAAAAACAAAAACCCTATATACCAAAGATCCTCAGGAATGGAAACCAAATTGCTCATTTGATGAGTTAAAGAGAAGGTGGAAGGACAGGTTTTATGGTCTTGTAGCAGAGTCTCAGACTAGTGTAGTGGTCCTCAACCATTTTTTACCTACTCCAGTGGGCATCCATAGCCATACTCTTTATAATTATTAATATATATTCCAGACAATTTTAACTGTCCACCAAAGGGTACATGGAATTACCCATTGGAAGAATTCAGAAAGCGACTAACAACTAATTGTAGTCATAGATAATATAGTTCTATATTTAAGAGATGAGGAATTATTTACATTATTTACATTTGACGGATATTTGTCCTCATCTTGTTTGTTGTTAACATTTTGGCTGATATATCCTCAGCCTTCATCAGGTATCTTGGGGAAATTTTGAACCGGGGTTCTCATTCCTAAACTATTTTTCGATATTATTATTATTATTCAGGTAACGATATTATTATTATTATTCAGGTAATTATTCGGCTACTAACCCGAAGATTCATTCTGAGTTCGATTCCAAGCAGTGACCTGAATAATAATAACAACATCAAAAAATACTTTAGGAATGTGAATCCAGGTTCGAAATTTCCCCAAGACACCTGATGAAAGCTGGAGGGTATATCAGCTGAAATGTTGTGTTAACAACAAACAAGATGAGGACAAATATACATCAAGTGTAAATAATGTAGTCACAAATGTTAGATACTGATTGTTGTGGTTAGCTGGAACATAACTGAGAGCTAATATGGCATCCACTTAGATAATATATCCCTCCAAACTCACTTGTGTGTGTGTGTGTGTGTGTTTATTTTTGAAACTGAAAACACTACAGTAGTTACTCTGATACCTCGGGTTTCATACATGACTCCTGTTGTAGTGTTTTCTTCAACTTCAGAAGTATGTATGCATCACATAGGTATAGCAACATTGGATGCAGAATTGGTCTGCTTGTGGTATTTGGCTCTGTTCTTTTACACCCGAGTTGAATTTGAAATTTGTCTTTACAAGGTTAATAAAATAATAGACAAACATGGGAATCAATATCATCAATTAAAGTCAGTGCTCCAGCATGGCCACAATAAAAGAATTACATAAAGTGATTTAGTAGAGTTTATAAAACAAGGGGAAGGCCAGACAGTGATGGTAAAGGTATATGGAAGTGGAGGAGATCATTAGAGGGAATTGTTTGAAGGATATTTGGAAGGAAGATAAAAGGCACTGCAAGAACCATGAAGAAGTGAGAAGACTAAGAGAGTGCAGTAGCAGCATTAGTAGTAGTAGTAGTATAGGTATTAGTAGTAGTAGTGTTAGTAGTAGCAGCCTGAATGAAGCCCGCTTGAAGGAATTAAACAAAAACAAAGAACATACACATTATATGCATTTGTTGTTTCAGTCTCAGGTTCACTAAAGAAGAAAAACAAAAAGAAAAAAGAAACCAAAAAATAAAGAAAAATTAAAACAAAAATGAAATAAGTAAAAATATGGAATAAATTAAAATCATATTTTCATTGGAATTACACAAAAATTAACAAAATTCTTTTAAATAAAATTGTTTATAAATTTCAAAGAAAAAAAAATAAAACAAAATATTGAAACTTTGAAATCAAATAAAAAGAAACAATAGCAGTGAGAGAAATAAAATATATAACTCTATAAAATATGTAAATAAATATATGGCAAACAAAGAAATAATGAAAATACAACTAAAAGATAAATTATATAAACAGATAAAAAAAAAAGCAATGTTTATAATGGACATCTGGTGAGCAAACAGGATTTGTGCCAAAAATTGACTTGTGTCTTCATTTTACATACAGAGACCAAGATAAATGGTGATTCAATGTGCTGAAGAAGACCTGTTTGTTATTGTAAAAAAGGTCCTAAAGTATTTTGTCAATGTACATGCTGGCCCTTTCCCTGTCTGTTGTTGTAAAAAAGGTCCTAAAGTATTTTGTTGATGTACATGCTGGGCCCTTCCCTTGTTTGTTATTGTAAAAAAGATCCTAAAGTATTTTGTTGATGTACATGCTGGGCCCTTTCCCCTGTTTGTTGTTGTAAAAAAGGTCCTAAAGTATTTTGTTGATGTACATGCTGGGCCCTTCCCTGTTTGTTGTTGTAAAAAAGGTCCTAAAGTATTTTGTTGATGTACATGCTGGGCCTTTCCCTGTTTGTTGTTGTAAAAAAGGTCCTAAAGTATTTTGTTGATGTACATGCTGGGCCCTTCCTTGTTTGTTATTGTAAAAAAGGTCCTAAAGTATTTTGTTGATGTACATGCTGGGCCCTTCCCTGTTTGTTATTGTAAAAAAGATCCTAAAGTATTTTGTTGATGTACATGCTGGGCCCTTCCCTGTTTGTTGTTGTAAAAAAGGTCCTAAAGTATTTTGTTGATGTACATGCTGGGCCCTTCCCTGTTTGTTGTTGTAAAAAAGGTCCTAAAGTATTTTGTTGATGTACATGCTGGGCCCTTCCCTTGTTTGTTATTGTAAAAAAGATCCTAAAGTATTTTGTTGATGTACATGCTGGGCCCTTTCCCTGTTTGTTGTTGTAAAAAAGGTCCTAAAGTATTTTGTTGATGTACATGCTGGGCCCTTTCCCTGTTTGTTGTTGTAAAAAAGGTCCTAAAGTATTTTGTTGATGTACATGCTGGGCCCTTCCCTTGTTTGTTGTTGTAAAAAAGGTCCTAAAGTATTTTGTTGATGTACATGCTGGGCCCTTTCCCTGTTTGTTATTGTAAAAAAGGTCCTAAAGTATTTTGTCAATGTACATGCTGGGCCCTTTTCCCTGTTTGTTGTTGTAAAAAAGGTCCTAAAGTATTTTGTTGATGTACATGCTGGGCCCTTCCCTTGTTTGTTATTGTAAAAAAGATCCTAAAGTATTTTGTTGATGTACATGCTGGGCCCTTTCCCTGTTTGTTGTTGTAAAAAAGGTCCTAAAGTATTTTGTTGATGTACATGCTGGGCCCTTCCCCTGTTTGTTGTTGTAAAAAAGGTCCTAAAGTATTTTGTTGATGTACATGCTGGGCCCTTTCCCTGTTTGTTATTGTAAAAAAGGTCCTAAAGTATTTTGTTGATGTACATGCTGGGCCCTTCCCCTGTTTGTTGTTGTAAAAAAGGTCCTAAAGTATTTTGTTGATGTACATGCTGGGCCCTTCCCTTGTTTGTTATTGTAAAAAAGATCCTAAAGTATTTTGTTGATGTACATGCTGGGCCCTTTCCCTGTTTGTTGTTGTTAAAAAGGTCCTAAAGTATTTTGTTGATGTACATGCTGGGCCCTTCCCCTTGTTTGTTATTGTAAAAAAGATCCTAAAGTATTTTGCTGATGTACATGCTGGGCCCTTCCCTTGTTTGTTATTGTAAAAAAGATCCTAAAGTATTTTGTTGATGTACATGCTGGGCCCTTCCCCTGTTTGTTATTGTAAAAAAGGTCCTAAAGTATTTTGTTGATGTACATGCTGGGCCCTTCCCCTGTACCCAGTCTGACCCTCAAGCATTCCCCACATTTCATCCACCACCCTTAAGTATCTCTGACCTTCATTTATGTCACTCTACATCTCTTCCTCATTCTTACATTTTGTTCATCAGCCCCCTACATTCTGACCAAGTAAGTTCTGAGCCACTTCCCTCTCTCTCTCTCTCTCACCTTACCCACATCCTTCAATACTGATATCTTGCATCAACCACACATCGTCCACTCTTATTGATCACTCCCTACATTCACTTCTACCCCATCTATAACCATCCATGACTCTCCCATCACATTCTTATAACCCACACTTTCCTCCAATCTTGATCCACTCTCTACATTCTCCTTCATGACTAACCTTCTTGCACCCTGAGAGTATGTTCTGGCACCCTATCACCACCCTCTTTTTCTTCTTTCCAACTACTCCCACCCACCATTATATAATACAGAGTAGCCATGTATCTCTATAGCAACACATGCGTACTTGTCCTTCTCAACACCCTGCATCAAGCCACCTTCCCTTTTTCTACTACAACCTCACTCAGTCATAAACGGAATCAAAGACCATCCTTTTACATATTTTAACAAGTGTCAGTCATCTGACTGTGGCCATGCTGCAGCACAAATATCCTAAGTACAGTCAATTTCTTTGACTCCCCACCCCTGCACTATTATTTTTATCAAGCAGCTACATATTTTACCAACTTTGACAGGATGGAAGGCAAAATGGACCTGAATTTCATTTGAATTCAGAATGTAGAGAGAGGAATGTAGGGTAATTTGTACAATCGGTTTTATAGGAACCAGAAACCACACCTCTCCAGACTATATCCTCAAAGAGGTGATCTTAACATTGCAAACTATCAAATCACTTATTAATGTCAAGCTAACAAGGGAGCCTCTATACAACCCTTTAAATTACTAAAAATACCAGCCAAGTTCTCTACACCCAACCTTCTTAATAAAGGAAGGAGTCATAGGATAGTATAGTCCCAGACACACTACACTAGAACAAAGATGGAATCGCCACAACTGGAATATTCCTTATGAGAAAGAGGTCTGTTCAGTCACAGCAGAGTCCAATCACCAGGATTCCATACAGTTTCCATTTACTCAGTTTCTTTACAAGACTTTGGTCAACACAAGCCTCTGGCAGAAGACACTAACCCAAGATGCTGCAGGGTGGAATTGAAGTGAAGTTCTTAACTCAATAGTTATTCCTTTACCAATTTTCAGGACCCCGACTTGCAACTAGACAAAATTTTTACACAGAGTTTAAAACTTAAAAAAGAAAAAAAAAAAGAAAGAAAATGTGTCAAGTTTAAAGAAATATTTGCACATACTTGTCTTCATTGCGACTAACCAGTGCAATTCTGCCATAGTCCCAGGCCAATCTTCGCAGAAGTGAGAAAAGTAAAAGGAGAATCTGTGAATAAAGAAGCAAATATAAATTCCATTAAAATTCCATTAAAATTCCATTAAAATTTCATTAAAAATTCCACAGTCTTTAGGGAAATCAAAAAGCAATTCTTGTAATCACAATTTGCAATTTATATGGTAAATGGAAAACTGAGCTGTTCTATTTTAGCAAGAGGAACCTCTACGGTAGTGGTTCTCAAATGGGGTCCATATGGCCCTTGGTGGGGGAGGGGGTGGTCTATATAAGATTTTGATGTTAGAATTTATGTGCAATAAATAGGTTATAATTCTACAACACAGATTATTTTAAATGTTCACACAGGAGTGGCTGTGTGGTAAGTAGCTTGTCTACCAACCACATGGTTCCGGGTTCAGTCCCACTGCGTGGGACCTTGGGCAAGTGTCTTCTACTATAGCCTCGGGCCGACCAAAGCCTTGTGAGTGGATTTGGTAGACGGAAACTGAAAGAAGCCCGTCGTATATATGTATATATATATATATATATATATATATATATATATATATGTGTGTGTGTGTGTGTGTATGTGTTTGTGTGTCTGTGTTTGCCCCTAGCATTGCTTGACAACCGATGCTGGTGCGTTTATGTCCCCGTTACTTAGCGGTTCAGCAAAAGAGGCCGATAGAATAAGTACTGGGCTTACAAAAGAATAAGTCCCGGGGTCGAGTTGCTCGATTAAAGGCGGTGCTCCAGCATGGCCGCAGTCAAATGACTGAAACAGGTAAAAGAGTAATCTATAGGTGCAGGAGTGACTTTGTGATAAGAAGCTTGCTTCCCAACCACATAGTTCTGGGTTCAGTCCCACTGTGAGATATTTTGGTGGTACTTCTACCATAGCCTCAGGCTGACCAAAGCCTTGTGAGTGGATTTAGTAGACAGAAACTGAAATAAGCCCATTGTGTGTGTGTGTGTGTGTGTGCATGTGTCCCACCATTGCTTGCCAACGGATGCTGGTGTACACCAAGCTCTAATCTGATCTGGCAGAGTTTCTACAGCTAGATGCCCTTCCTAACGCCAACCACTCCAAGAGTGTAGTGGGTGCTTTTTATGTGCCACGGGCATGGGGCCTGTCAGGCAGCATTGGCATCGAGCAAGCTTGAATGATGCTTTTACATGCCACCAGCACAGGTGCCAGTCAGCAGCACTGGCATCAACCATGCTTGAATGGTGCTTTTTACATGCCACAGGCACGGGTGCCAGTCAGGCGGCACTGGCATCAGCCATAACAATGATTTCACTTGACTCAACAGGTCTTCTCAATCACAGCATATTGCTTGACAATTGAAGGATATTTTTAAACAGGCCAATTACGTGACACTCACATTGGCCATGGCCACAATCTCACTTGGCTTGCCAGGTCTTCTCAAGCACAGCATATCTCCAAAGGTCTCAGTCACTTGTCATTGCCTCTGTGAGGCCCAACATTCAAAGGTCATGCTTCACCACCTCATCCCATGTCTTCCTGGGTCTACCTCTTCCACAGGTTCCCACCACTATTAAGGTGCGGCACTTCTTCACACAGCTGTCCTCATCCATATACAATGAGTCATTAAAACTCACTCACACACTCAGCTCTTTTGTGATTTGCTTTTATGTCACTATGGCACCCTTAACTCAATGAGAATCCATTATGTGCTCATATAAACTGCTAGAGATAACAGCCAAATCTTTCACATTACACTCTACTGTTGCCTTTAAAAGTGAAGAACATTAAATGTGATGCTGGCCCTTTTAATTACTAGTACAATCCAGTAATTAAATGGGTTTCCACACATCTGTCTCCATATGAAAGACCTATTCTGGTTAACACACCTGGTCCTGTTCCCTCTTTCATACTTTAACGTCTCAACACCTGACATAAAGTCCCTTTCCTCAATACTGCACCCAAACTCTGTCAAGGTCTTGTATTGCAAGTTATTTGGCAACCTCACCAATGCTGGTGCTATGAGGAAAGTGTCCAGTACACTCTGTAAAGCGGTTGGTGTTAGGAAGGGCAGAAACCATGCCAACCCTGACATTGGAGGCCAATGCAGCCCTCAGGCTTGTCAAAACCTGTTACATCATCCAACCCATGCCAGAAGAGAAGACGGACTTTAATGATGATGATGGTCTGGGTCAATGTATGACTATAGCAGGAAATTCCGAAATAGCAAAGCAAACTTCCCACTCATCCACCATCCATCATTTTGTCCACCCCACCCCCTTCATCCGCCCAACAGAAATAAAGAGGTTCATGACTAAATAACTGGCACTCCATTGGTTATGAGAACAAGGGTTGCAGCTGATCCGATCAATGGAATAGCCTGTTCATGAAATTAACATGCAAGTGGCTGAGTACTCCACAGGTACACATTACCCCTTAGTTCTCAGGGAGATTCAGCATGACACAGAGTGTGACGAGGTTGGCCCTTTGAATTACAGGTGTAACTCATTTTTGCCAGCCGAGTGGACCGGAGCAACGTGAAATAAAGAGTCTTGCTCAAGGACACAACATGTCACCGGGAATTGAACTCACAATTTTACGATGATGAATCAACCACCGAGTCATACAACCGAGCCATACAACTTCACACAAAGGAGATCGTACTGAATCAATAACAACTATTCACAATAATCATTTCCCTTTATCAAAGGGTCAAGTAATTTCAAACAATGAAAATCACTGAGAAAAAAAATAAAAGAAATATAAAAAGAAAGAATAAAAATGCTATAAATTCTCTCATGTTTGTTAATAATGTTATAATTCATTGTTGTATACGAAAGAAGTTGTGAACACAGACCCAGCACTTTCCATCAACATATAAACAAAAGGTCAATTTACATCAGATCAATTACGATAAGATATTAATGTTTCATGGAATCTAATCACAATATTGTCAAATGGATTCAGTTTGGTTTCTCTTGTTTGTTTGTTTTGTTGGTTTTATGTTTATTTTGGTTTTCAACATGGACACAAGTAAAACATATCCTTGTCGTTTTTGTTGCTGAGCCCCGAGTCAGCCCCAACTGAACAGATATATGATCAAAGGTGTCCCAGCCAGCCATGACCATCTCATCTTTTTGTTTATCTATTGCCTCCTTTAAAATGGTAGGGCGTGATTTGAAAGAATTTAGCTGATATTTCTAGCAGGTCTGGTGACTGAATAGCAGTTCTCTTGGAAGTAGAATGGCAAGTGGGTTTCATTCATGAGTTTTAAGAATGGCAAACACCACAACTATTCGTACACTACCATCATTACCATCATCATCATGGTTGTAAACATCTTCTTTATGCTTCCATGGCTCAGAAAACTGTAACTTCAACTTGATCCATGACAAATACCAAAGAAAATTTGGATCATATATTTTACCAATATTTCATCAATGGCTTTATCAATAATTCATATCTACTGAAGGCTATTTCACTGCATTCCCAACAAAGATACTTAGCAGTTACTGGCCCTATTCATTTGGCCAGAAACAGCTCAGAGCTGCAGCCATGCTGATGCACCGCCGTTTTGCTACACTGTTATTACTGAGAGCCTCCTCTAATATGTGGCACTTGGTGAAGAATGGTGTTTGATGTAGCTACCCTCATTTGCACCTCTTGCCGTGAGGTAGGTTCATCTGGGACTCTCGACAGGAAGAGGCCCAGCTTTGATTTAAAAACCCCTACATCTACTTTGTGCAGGTTCCTCAGGCTCTTTGAGAGAATATTAAAAAGCTTTGGGCCCCTGAAACCCAGGCTGTTGCAGTAAGTGGTCCTGAAGCGTGATGGCATTGCTGGGATCTTTGGCACTATGCAGTGTCATCCTGTTCTGGCATTGGTGAAGCTTTCGATGCCAAAATTTGGCACAATTCCTTTCAGGATCTTCCAGATATATATTATTGCATACCTCTCCCGTTTTCTCTCTCTCTCTCTCTCTCTCTCTCTCTATACATATATATATATATATATATACTACACAACAGTTGATTAGTCTTACATTAGCTTACTGTGTTTCACCTCAAAAGTTGAATTGTTAACAGACTGGACAAATTGCTTGGCAGCATGTTGTCTATCATTACAATCTGAGTTCAAATTCTGCTCAAAGCCGACTTTGCCTTTCATCCTTTTGGGGTCAATAAAATAGGTACTAGTTGAACACTGGGGTCAATGCAGTTGACTTACACCCTGTCTGAAATTGCTGGCTTTGTGCCAAAATTTGAAGCCATTATTATTATTATTATTATTATTATTATTATTAAGGTGGCAAGCTGGCAGAGTTGTTAGAATGCTGGGCAAAATGATTAGCAGTATTTTGCCCGTTGCTATGTTCTGAGTTCAAATCCCACTGAGGTCAACTTTGCCTTTCATCCTTTCGGGGGTCGATAAATTAAGTACCAGTTGAACACTGGGGTCGATGTGATTGACTCATTCCCTCTCCCCAAATTTCAAACCTTGTGCCTTCTGTAGAAAGGATTATCGTTATTATTATTGTTATTATTATTATTAAAGTCACGAGCTAACAGAATCCTACCCATGCTGGATAAAATGTTTAGTGGCATTTCTTCTGGCCCTTTAAGCCCTGGGGTTTAAATTTTGCTGAGGCTGACTTTCCCTTTTATCCTTTTTGTGATAAAGAAATGAGTACCAGTTATATACAGGGGTCAATGTAATCAACTAGTGCCCTCCCCCATCAAATTTCAGGCCTTGTCACTAAAGTAGAAAGGATTATCTTTATTATTCATCACAAGCACATGTACAGACACACACACACAATCAATCAGTCAATGAAGTCAATGAAGATATTGAAGAGGAAAGGTCAGAAATGTTAGACTAATGACAGTAAATGATCATTACAGCCTGAAATAAATAATAAATGATGGCAACAGCATTATATCTGATGACACAAATATGTGTGGACAGTAATGTGATACAAATATGTATCACATGGCAATGAGTGGATTTGGTAGGCGGAAACTGAAAGAAGCCCATTGTGTATGTATGTGCCATCATCATCATCGCTTAATGTCCGTTTTCCATGCTGGCATGGGTTGGATGGTTTGACTGAGGACTGGAAAGCCAGCAGCTGCACCAGGCTCCCATCTGATCTGGCAAGGTTTCTACAGCTGGATGACCTTCCTAATGCCAACCACTCCGAGAGTGTAGTGAGTGCTTATTATGTGCCACTGACATGGTAGCCAGTCAGGTGGCACTGGCCTATAGATATATAGATATATATTTAATTGAACATGATGCATCCATTTCCAAGTGTGTGTGAGTGTGTGTGTATGTATGTATATATATACGGTGTGATGAGTGAATTGTCAACATTTTATATTTTTCATTTTGCGCATGTGTATTGTTTTCGATTTTGTCGACTACACAGTATAGTAGGATCAGCTGGGCACTGTCTGTGACAAAAACAGCACCATGACGCAGTTCATTCTGCCAGAAATTTGGAAACAACATGCTGTACTGCTTTGCATTCATGCTTGGAGCTCCAACATTTCAGAGTGTTTGGATGTCAATTTAAGGATTGATGTGTCCCCAAAACATGTACCAAGAGTGATAAAAATCAAACATCCAGTCAACATCATAGCATTTGGAGTGAGCCCAAAAGGATGTAAGGCAAAGTCAACCTCGGCGGAATTTGAACTCAGAATGTAATGGCAGATGAAATACAGCTAAGCATTTCATCCGGCGTGCTAACGATTCTGGCAGCTCGCTGCCCTGGATTGGTTGATATTTAAAAGGTAAAGGAAAATATTCTAAATTTTAGGTAAAATATGAAAAGAAAGACTCACCAGCCACCCAATAATATTGAGCAATAAATTCACAGGAATGCCACCATATATATTTCCTCTGGGTAAGGAGGAGTTCCGGGTATTGCAAGAGATTTCGGCGTTTGATGAAAAGACAGGCGAGTAGATCTTTGATGATGAGAGAGAACTAGAGTCCATTGTAATAAGAAGCTATTCTCTTGGTCGTGATTGGCAGAACGGCAACAACAACAGCTGGATGATGTGGCACACACTTCAAACATATCTGCAACACAGGATAATTTGATGAAGATAACATTAAAAGATAGAAAATACAATGGTTCAAGGAGGGATATTAACGCAATGTATAACAAAAATATTCTTTTCTACTGGGGAGGGAGCCAGTCGATTACATCGACCCCAGTGCGTAACTGGTACTTATTTAATCAACCCCGAAAGGATGAAAGGCAAAGTCGACCTCAGCAGAATTTGAACTCAGAACATAAGGACAGATGAAATACCTATTTATTTACTACCCACAAGGGGCTAAACACAGAGGGGATGAACAAGGACAGACAAATGGATTAAGTCGATTACATCGACCCCAGTGCATAACTGGTACTTATTTAATCGACCCCGAAAGGATGAAAGGCAAAGTCGACCTCAGTGGATTTTGAACTCAGAACGTAGTGGCAGACGAAATACCGCTAAGCATTTTGCCTGGTGTGCTAACGTTTCTGCCAGCTCACTACCTCACATAACAAAAATATTATTAACAGATGGATTTACTTCAAGATACAATGTTGTTAATAAAGACTTATTTACATATTTCTCAATGGTTTTTACATTTGCATTGTAAAAGTAATCAAATTTTTTTTATTGATTATTTGATGGAAGATAGAACGTTGCTTTAGTGTAATCGGTAACATGCTTGTCTGGGTTACATATGAATCCTAGAACCCCAAAGGCAGCTCTCTAAAGGAGACTACAGCAGCAGTACTGGATATTAATAGTTATTGCCAAGCTAACATGACAGTCCAGGAAAATAGGACAAATGCTGCGGTTGGTTAGTTCCAAGAGGTCATTGCCTCTAGCTAGCTATGTGACACACAAACCTGTGTCCATAACAACCTTCGCACAGGGGAGGTCAGCAGCAATGCCTGCTGGGTTCGGCTACTCCACATTGAAAAAGGGCAAAATACCCTGAAACTAGTCTGTGGATGTTGAACCAGCAAGGGGAAGCTGCTGACCTCCCCTGTTCGAAGGTTATAATGGACACAGGTTTGTGTGTCACATAGCTAGCTAGAGGCAATGGCCTCTTGGAGCTAATCAACGGCAGCATTCGTCCTTTTTTCTGGACTGCCATGTTAGCTTGGCGATAACTATTAATCATCATCATCATCATCATCGTTTAACGTCCATTCTCCATGCTAGCATGGGTTGGATGGTTCGACCGGGGATCTGGGAAGCCAGGAGGCTGCACCAGGCTCCAGTCTGATCTGGCAGTGTTTCTACAGCTGGATGCCCTTCCTAACGCCAACCACTCCGTGAGTGTAGTGGGTGCTTTTTATGTGCCACCTGCACAGATGCCAGGTGAGGCTGGCAACGGCCACGATCGGATTGGTGCATTTTACGTGCCACTGGCACGGAAGCCAGTCAAGGCGGCGCAGGCATATATTTACATTTAATCTAGATATAGTTATCTTAAACCAGTTTGATACGTGCAGCTGAATTAGTTTCAAGATACATCTTTAAGCTATTTATAAAAGTTAGTGTTAACATTAGAGGAAGGAATAGTGTTTTCCAACCAAGGTTCGCCAGAACCCTACAGTTCCACAAAAGTTTCCTAGAAGATCCATGACAAAACAAAATGATAAACTAATTAAGAGCAAATACCTTTCCCAGGAATTATTATTCTTTTACTTGTTTCAGTCATTTGACTGCAGCCATGCTGGAGCACCACCTTTAGCCGAACAAATCAATCCCAGCATTTATTCTTTGCAAGCCTAGTACTTATTCTATCAGTCTCTTTTGCTAAACTGCAAAGTTACAGAGAAGTAAACACACCAACATCGGTTGTCAAGCAATGATGGGGGGGGGGGCAAGCACAGAGACTCAAATACACACGCACCTATATATATACACACACACACACGACAGGCTTTTTTCAGTTTACATTTTCCAAATCCACTCATGAGGCTTTGGCTGGTCCAATGCTATAGTAGAAGACACTTGCCCAAGGTGCCATGCAGTGGCCACACAGCTACTCTTGCACCTTGTTTAATTTCTACATTTGCAATTTTAATATTGATAATCCATAAAACAAGCAAATACGAACTTACACACATGCACACACACACACGATGGGCTTCTTTCAGTTTCTGGCAACCAAACCCACTTGCAAAGCTTTGGTCAGCACAAGACTGTAGTAGAAGACCTCTGCTCAACGTGCTATGCAGTAGGGTTGAACCTGAGACTACTAATCCTCAAGGCCATACCTTGACTTCATCATCATCATCATTTAACGTCTGTTATCTATGCTGGCATGAGTTGAATGATCTGATCAGGGCTGGAAAGCTGGAAGGTTGCATCAGGATCCAGTCTGATTTGAGATGGTTTTTCTACAGCTGGATGCCCTTCCTAATGCCAACCACTCAGAGAGTGTTATGAGTGTTTTTACATGCCACCATCACAGGTGCCATTATCTGCCATGACTGTGATTTTGCTCAACTTGATAGGTCTTCGTTTCAAGCATGACATAATGCTAAAGGTTTCGGTCACTGCCTCCGTGAGGCCCAATCCTCGAAAGGAACTGATCCACTTTGCCTCCTTGAGGCCCAACACTCGAAAGGAACTCAACTGCTCTGCCCCCATGTGGCCCACCAAAACATTTGACAGAAGTACAAATACTTATCCGAACAAACAAAAGTTTGTGGCTTGTGAGCAACATAATGTGTGTCCCCTAAAAAAAGGTTTGTTATCAACACTGACCCAGTCTAACAATATGACAATATATCCAATCAAATAGGAACCATTACAAACAGCAGTAGGAATAGCACCTCAGAAGTAGTTCCACAAATGATTAACCACAGATGACTACAAACATTTTCATCTGCGAAGGTTTGAATGATGTACTATGGCCAATGTAGAAAAACATTCTTCAGAATTGGCTTTCTTGTAATATTACAAGGTTACCTTAAAAAAGAACACAAGGCCAACTCGAGTCCTAAACCACAAGTTTAGCTAATGACCACAATTTTAAGGGGAAGCAACCATTTGATAACAGCTTTTGTAAAAGCTGAGACAGAATAAGGGAGCATTTGCTCAGCCACTCAATTCGCTGGAAGTAACAGAAATCCTACTTAAATGTAGTCAACAACATAATTATTAGCAGGAAAACTACTTATATCACTAGCAATAAACATCTAGGCCAAGAACAGGTTTAAAAGAACACATTGTGCAATGTATTTAGGGTTATATTATGTTTGTTAAAAGAAAAAGACCAGATGGAAACAGCTGGGACACTTTTTGATCTTAGTCGAATCTGCTTAATCAAAGCAGACAGACTTAAACTACAATAGTAAATGTTCTATCTCGTTATCCTCATTATTAGAAAGCAAAATAATAAAACATTTAAAGAGAGGTTTTAGCATTCACATAAAAAATTTGCTTAGTGTTTTTTTTTTTTCTTCTTTCTTTCTCTACTTTGGTTTGTTTGTTTTACTGTGACTGAAGTTTTAGGATTGTAATCCAGTCAATAAAAAATACTTCCTCTAACATTTATTGGACTCAGGGGAAAGAGCTTAATTGACTCAATCAGCCTCACTCTGATGTCAACAGCCAGTTTAACATGGCTCTGAGACAGCAAGAGTAAAAAGTAGAAAGAAGGGAAGAAACAAAGAGATGGTAACGATATAAATGTAATATGAATTTAAAAAATGACTCTCCCCAGACACAACAGAATTAAAAAAATTACTTTATAAATTTTATCGGAACATTTTCAGATTTTCTAAGAGGTTTTATTGGTATGATTTATAAACACAATGATGATGGTGATGATAGTGAATGAATTGTGGTCATGAGGATTAGATGAAGTTATAAGCGAAGGCTGTTGCTCTATTCACTAATCTAATAAGAATCCTTTCAAATATAGACACAATGCCAGAAATTTTGGGGGTAAGGCAGTGAGCTGGCAGAAACGTTAGCATTCCAGGCGAAATACTTAGTGGCATTTCATCTGCTGCTACATCCTGAGTTCAAATCCTGCCGAAGTCGACTTTGCCTTTCATCCTTTAGGAGTTGATTAAATAAGTACCAGTGATGCACTGGGGTCGATATAATCGACTTATAAGGCGGCGAGCTGGCAGAATCGTTAGCACGCCGGCCGAAATGCTTTGCGGTATTTCGTCTGTTGCAACGTTGTGAGTTCAAATTCCGCCGAGGTCGACTTTGCCTTTCATCCTTTCGGGGTCAATTAAATAAGTACCAGTTATACACTGGGTCGATGTAATCGACTTAACCCATTTGTCTGTCCCCTCTATGTTTAGCCCCTTGTGGGTAATAAAGAAACAGATATATTCGACTTAATCTGTTTGTCTGTCCTTGTTTGTCCCCTCTGTGAGTAGCCCCTTGTGGGCAGTAAAGAAATAAGAAATTTTGGGGGTGGGAGAATAGTTGATTACATCGACCCCAGTGTTTCACTAGTACTTAATTTACTGACCCCTGAAAGGATGAAAGGCAAAGTCAACCCTGACGGAATTTGAATTCAGAACATAAGGAGAGACGAAATGCCACTAAGAAGTTTGGCCAGAGCGCTAACAATCCTGCCATCTTGCTGTCTAATGATAATTATAATTATTTCAAATGCTTTTTTGCCCCAAGGGCAGCTTGGGGGAGGTAGGGATGAGTCAATTATACCAACTCCAGTGTTCAACTGGTACTTATTTTATCGACCCTAAAAGGATGAAAGGTAAAGTCAACCCCAGCGGAATTTGAACTCAGAACGAAACGACGGGCAAAATACTACTAAGCATTTCATCTGGTCTGCTAATGATTCTGCCAGCTCGCCACCTATAGGCACAAGGCCTGGATTTTGTGGGGAGGGGAATAGTTGATTACACAGACCTCAGTACGCAACTGGTACTTCTTTTATTGACCTAATGTCAGAGAACTGTTTCAGTTGTGTAAAAGTTTTAAAGATGTTATTTCAGGTTATGAAAATAATATTCCAATAATTGCAAAAAGAAAAAGTTTTCAATTCATTTTTGATTCATTTCAGATTGATTCGTTGTAGGCAATGCATTTCATAGTACTGAGATCAATATGTTTTAGATATAGGAATAACTTTCCATTGATCATTTTCTGATCGGTCATGATTCTCGAGATCATCATCATCATCGTTTAACGTCCGTTCTCCATGCTAGCATGGGTTGGACGGTTCAACTGGGGTCTGGGAAGCCAGGAGGCTGCACCAGGCTCCAGTCTTATCTGGCAATGTTTCTACAGCTGGATGCCCTTCCTAACGCCAACCACTCCGTGAGTGTAGTGGGTGATTTTTACGTGTCACCTGCACAGGTGCCAGGTGAGGCTGGCATCGGCCACGGTCGGATTGGTGCATTTTACGTCAATCAAATAATCACTAAAAATATTGGTAATTTTGTGGATTAAGAAATATTTCACACACACACACACAAATTTCAGGTAATTAGCCTGAATCTGAACAAAAGGTCACCAAAGTCAGAGTTTGGGTTACAAGTAGATTAAAAAAAGGGCCCCGCCAAAATTGGACTGTTCTACACAAAAGCTCATGTTTGTCATTAAGCTGTCAAATATGGTTTAAGATAGTTCTTATTATGACAAGGTATTTCTATTCAGTTCCTGTTTGGTACAGAGTAATGGATTTAAGCAATTAAAAAATAAGTTTACTTTGATATCAATTTATCTCCAAAATGCAGTCATAGTATTAATAGAGATGACGATGAGGAGGATGTTGGACAAATCCTTTTCCTACACATTTCAAATGATAAAATAAGTCACATGTTCTGAATGTTGTAATTTTATATGTTCAGACATAAACACTGAGGAAACATCTTTATACAGTCACTCAATCTGCAAGAAATAGCAACCAACTTCCTCTCAAACCACATCCTTAGATGCCACCTTTGGTCATGACTGACCATGGGCATCACATCCATCCATTTATTATCTAGGCTGGGCCTCTCAGCTTGAGCGGCACCTCTTGTGGCTATGGAGACCAATGCAAGAATGACAATAAAAAAATTGACCCACTTCCGTAGTGTTAATCTGAATACATTGTTTCAAATTAAGAGGAGGCAGTCATATCTGGAACACTGATTGTTCGGTCCACTTTACAAGAGCTAAGTGGAACAAACAATAACCCATTGAGAAACAGTTTTCTGTTCATGATGATGATAATGATTGTTACTTTTGACTCAAGAGTCATTTGTACTGTTAAATGGCAATTATATTTGAGATCACTTTCTTATTAAACTGAATTCCATTCAGCTAACAACTGGTATTTACATACAATAATTACCAATCTGTGTTTAGAGATTTATGTAGTGTTATCATTAGTGGATTATTCTTGTGTTATTTGTTTCATTTTACATAAATGAAAATGTCAGCTCAGAAAAATACGGTTGCTCTATTTCAAATGCGTCATTAATGAAAATTTTTGTTATACTTTGCCTCTTCTACCATTAGTATTTAGACAAAAAAGAGAAATATTTGTAATGAACTACATTAATTGCAAAATATAATTACAAATCTTGCAGTAACTTTTAAAGATCTTATAACTGAGAAGCTTTGACTGGCATTTCTGTTTACTTGAAAGAAAAATTTAAATATGATTATTTAACATCGAAATCGGAATCGAAATTGAACCAATCCTATGACTGGCACCAGGCAGATGCCAGGACCCCTGGACTGGAGATACGTAAAAAGCATTATCCGAATCATGGTCGATGCCAGCGCCGCCACGACTGGCTTCCGTGTCAGTGGCACGTAAAAAGCACCATCCGAATCGTGGCTGAAGCCAGTGCCGCCTCAACTGGCTTCCGTGCAGGTGGCACGTAAAATGCACCAATCCGACTGTGGCCAATGCCAGCCTCGCCTGGCTCCAGTGCAGGTGGCACGTAAAAAGCACCCACTACACTCACGGAGTAGTTGGCATTAGGAAGGGCATCCAGCTGTAGAAACATTGCCAGATAAGACCGGAGCCTGGTGCAGCCTTCTGGCCTCCCAGATCCCCGGTCGAACCGTCCAACCCATGCTAGCATGGAGAACGGACGTTAAACGATGATGATGATGAATATGTTTCTCATGATGGTATGAGTTGGAGAGTTTGACAGGAGCTGGCAAAGTTGAAAAGCTGCACCCGGCTCCAATTGTCTGCTTAGATATGGTTTCTACGGGTGGATGCCCTTCTTTATGCCAACCTCTTCACAGAGGTACTTTTTATGTGGCACTGGCAAGATTCCTTACAAATGGCTACTGAGCAATGTAGTTATTACGATAACTAAAGGTTTCTTTTAAAATATACATAATCTTTAACTGGCAAAGTTTCATTCCAAACCAATATTTCGTTTAACCCTTTCGATACCAACCAGGATGAAACTGCCTCTGGTGCTGTAGTACAAATGTTTTGTTTTCATAAGTTCTGAATTAAAATCTTCCACCAATCCTTAGTCACAATTTATGCTCTTAACCCTAGCTTAACTAAGTTATTTTACTAAATTCTTTGTTATATTTAAAATTAATTGAAAGAAACATAGAGCATCTCAAAATAAATACAGTAACGAAAGGGTTAAAATATATAATAGACAAACAATTCTTAACCCTTTCAACACCAATCCTGCTGAAGCCACCTCTGGCTCTGTAGTACTAATGTCTTGTTTACAAAAGTTCTGAATTAAAATCTTCCACCAAACCTTAATCACAATTTATCTTCCTAACTCTAGCTGAATGATAATTAAATTATTTTACTAAATTCTTTGTTATATTTAAAATTAACTGAAAGAAACACAGAGCATCTCAAAATAAATATACTCTTTTACACTTTTATTTCTTTCAGTCATGTGACAGTAAATCAGAAAACCTTAGTGTATCAATAATTAATTGATCCTTTCAGGGTCCATAAATTAAGTACCAGTGTGTGTAATATTTCTTAAGTACCAGTTGATCAACTGGCCCCCTCACCAAAAATTTCAGGCCTTGTGCCTAGAGTAGAAAAGAATAATTAATTGACCTAGCAAAGCAGAATTTTTATGCGTATCGGATTTTCTGATTTAGTGACAGTTTTAACTGTAGTGTCCAGTGGCCCAGCAACAAAATTTGCTAAGGGGGTGCAAACCCAGGTCCTAATTTTTTTAATGAAAAATATGGATTTTTCCAGTGTTAACATTAAAACAAATGCAGGTATAATAATTTTTATTATTATGAGGGTCCGCTGAAATGTTCATAATCTGAGCAAGACACTCAATAGAATGTGACCAGATGAAGTTCATTTTCTAACACAGTTCCTCTTACTGTCCACACACTTCCATTAGTAGTTGCAGTGCTTGGGTCGCACTGGTAAAGAAGCTTTTCTGTTGATCACAATGGTCATCAACAACAGATAAGATGTTCTCATCATAGTGATACTGGTGCTCAGCTGAGTGTTTTTCTGTGTTGGGAAACAGATGATAACCAGAAGGAACCAAATCACTAATATAGGGAGGATGATCAACCAGTTCAAAGCCAGTCACATACAGCAGCCATTGAAACCAAGGATTTGTGTGCTGAAGCATTGTCCTAATGAAACAAGACCCCATTCATCAGTTTTTCTGGGTGTTTGATCTTGATAGCTTTTCATAACTGCCTTAGGAAGTTGGTATTGAAATTTTCCATTGATGGTGTGATCATTTTGAAGATAGCCAATAAACACAATATTTTGTGCATTGGAAGAAAATAGTGGTGCTTGTGTTACAAAGGTACAATGAGAAGGCTCAGGAGAAGGATAGAGAGATGGGGTAGAGGGAAGGAAGTTAGAAGGAAAGAAAAGAATGAAAAGTGAAAAGATAAATTGGGGATCTGAAATGATTACTAGGCAGGAAATTGGCCCCTGTGCTGGTTGCACGTAAAAACAGCACTCACTACACTCTCAGAGTGGTTGGCGATAGGAAGGGCATCCAGCTGTAGAAACACTGCCAGATCAGACAGGAGCCTAGTGCAGCCTCCTGGCTTCCCAGGCCCCAGTTGAACCATTCAACCTATTCCAGCATGGAAAATGGACATTAAACGATGATGTCTTACCTATGCACTGGTCAAGTAGAAAAATGATGAGTGACAAAAAATTGGATTGTCTTTTGGTACCAAAAAAGTGAAGAAAGAGAGTAGAGAAGGTTAGGGAAGAGCAAGTAGGAAGAAAGAGAGAGTGCAGAGAAATAAGGGAATAAAGATAGACAGTAGGTAGTTGACAGAGATGGACAGAGGAAGAAATGGAAGGCAGTAAAGAGAGAAAAGCAGCAGATAGGTAGAGAGGTAGATAGAGGGGAGAGGAGAAGGACAGAGAAATAGATAGAAAAGAGAGACAGTCTTGCACCAAATATTGAACACTGCGTAGGGTACCACTGAGTGGGAACCAAAGTGAGTGTGTGACATTACATTGACTAAAATACTGCACAAAAACTCAACAAACACACATATATAATGATAAAGGAAATTGTTGTATACAGTGCTCAGGTGCACTACAACAAAAAAGAAAAAAATGGCCATCAGGTGTACTGTTGGCAGATTTCAAGACACATGGAAGTTTTGAAGGATGTAGTGTATTGACAGTTAACAACTGATGCAGGTGGTTTAGTCCATGCTTCTGCAATTCTGAGCATGAAAAATTGTTTCCGAAAGTCATGGGTGCTGTGTTGTTTTTTGATTTTATAAGCATGTCATATGAAATTCAAAAAGTTACCCAAGGATGTTGCTGGAAATATGGTGGATAATCTTGTGGATGTCAATCAAGTCATTTGCCAGACGTCTGGGCTTCAATGTATCCATGCCCAGGAATGCAAGACGTTCAGAGTATGGTAGATATCTGACTGTGGGTATTCGCTTTATTGCACATTTCTGAACAGTTTCCAGGAGATTTATATGCTGAGAAAGCATGGAGGCGCAATGGCCCAGTGGTTAGGGCAGCGGACTCGCAGTCATAGGATCGCGGTTTCGATTCCCAGACTGGGCATTGTGAGTGTTTATTGAGCGAAAACACCTAAAGCTCCACGAGGCTCCGGCAGGGGATGGTGGTGATCCCTGCTGTACTCTTTCACCACAACTTTCTCTCACTCTTACTTCCTGTTTCTGTTGTACCTGTATTTCAAAGGGCCGGCCTTGTCACTCTCTGTGTCACGCTGAATATCCCCGAGAACTACATTAAGGGTGCACGTGTCTGTGGAGTGCTCAGCCACTTACACGTTAATTTCACGAGCAGGCTGTTCCATTGATTCGGATCAACCGGAACCCATGTCGTCGTAACCGACGGAGTGCTTCCATGCTGAGAAAGAGAGGGGTTCCAGACTGGTGATGCAAATCCCAAGTGTGGACATACCATTGTTGTATACAATTTTAAATAGATAACTGGAGAGTGGCTGACAAAGGTCTTACTGAGAGATGCTGGCACCGCCTCAGCCTTTTTGACAATCTTAGATATGTGGTTTGTCCAATGCAGATTGTTGTTTACAATAATACCCAGAACATGTCCACCAGAAGACTTCTTGAGATTGGTGTTGCTGAGGGATTATGTAAAAGCTGGATTTTTCCTCCAAAAATGCATGGTGACACACTTGTCTACAGATAGTTTGAGATGCCAGTCAGAGGTCCACTGCTGCATTGTATCCAGATCTGATTGCAGGATAGGATCCGTTCTTTTTATTTCAAGGTACAGCTTGGTATCATCTGCATATTTCAACACTGAACTTCCCAGGAAGTTTTTGACCAAATTTCCAGGAGGTTAGAAAAGCCTTGGAACTTTCCAGGAAGTTTTCGACCAAATTTCCCAGAAGTTAGAAAATCCTCAGAACTTTCCAGGAAGTTTTCTACCAAATTTCCAGGAAGTTAGACTACGACATATATCCCCCAACTATTTTCCATATAAATGTGATGGACAGTAACAGTACCACCTGATTGGCACCTGTGTCGGTGGCATGTAAAAAGCACCATTCAAGCATGGTCAATGCCAGTGCCACCTGTCTGGCTCCTGTGCCAGTGGCACATAAAAAGCAACATTTGAACGTGGTCAATGCCAGCGCCAGCTGACTGGTCCCATGCTGGTGACACATAAAAAGCACCATCTAAGCATGGCTGGTGCCAGTACCACCTGACTGGCCTTCATGCCAGTGGTATGTAAAAAGCACCCACTACACTCTGGGAGTGGTTGGTGCTAGGAAGGACATCTAGCTGTAGAAACCTTGCTAGATCGGACAGGAACCTGGTACAGCCTCCTGGCTTGCCAGCCCTCAGTCAAACCGTCCAACCCATGCCAGCATGGAAAGCGGATGTTAAATGATGACGATGATGATATATGATGGTCTTCTTTCATTTTCTGTCTACCAAATCTGTTCACAAGAATTTTGTTGGACTGGGGCTATAGTAGGAGACACTTTCCCAAGGTGCCACACAGTAGGACTGAACCCAGAGCCATGTGGTTGGGAAGTAAGCTTCTTACCACACACTCTGCACCTATGAATGATAAAGTGTAAAGACATTTATTGAACATGATCAAATTGTAATAAGTATTCATGTTTTTATCTTTCTCGTTAAATACATGCAGGCCTTGAACTGACCAAAATTAACATTTTTAAAGAAAAGCTTAAAATTTGAATACTGTTTTGTACTCATATGTTTCTGATATCATAATACATTAAGTTTTCCTGCATGATTTGGAGGAGTCTAACAGTGATACATGATTAATTAATTATTAGGGAAGGGACCATTAAGGTGGCTGTCAATGATGGTTTGTAGATTTGTGTCCCAGTACTCCAAGATTCTTTATCATTTTTCATTCTTTTCACCATATCTGTAACCTCCATGTGTGTTGAAGTAACCATTATGGTGTCGCCCAGAAAATTAACATCCATTTCATTGCACACTGCAGTAATAGACAAAACTTGTGCAAGTTATACAGAATATAGCCTATTAGCGCATTACGTCCCAGAGTACTTAAATTTCTGAATATTACTTTTAAATTGTTACAGATGATTGAAAAAAAAATAGTTATTAAAACTCCTTTACTTCAAGTAGAAATGGAAAAACTCAGTGTCCTAGAAATAGGACATTGAGACAATGTGACATAGCTTATTTAATGTTCTCATTTAGTGTCCTATTTATAGGACAGTGGGACTTAATGGGTTAAACAGCACATCAATGATATTTTTAATTATTTCAGATAATGTTGATAATTAGATGTAATGCTTTATAACTCTTCATATAAATGCATTGATGTCACATGAATGATAAGGTGTAAAGTAAAACTTCAAACATTCATTTGTTGTTGAGGAAGTGTAAAAAAAGTGTTGTAGAAACAATCAATTTACTTGGTCAGTCAGTTCTGACTGTAAAGCATATATTGTTTGTTCCTTCTCGAGCCACGCCTGGCTCATAAGGGCCGATTTCCTGGTGTGGGGGTGAGGACAGACAGATATAAGTATGTGCACATCTGTAAAATGTTTTTTTGGTGTTGAGATGATCATAATTAGTCTAAGCTTAATTATTTTATCACACTTTTTAACTAAACCAATGACATTATTTTTTATCCATTTCTCAGCCAACATATTATAATTCTACCCACAGATCAATGATCAAAAGCATACCTGCTATGGCCATCTTATATTTTGGTTTCTCTAAGATAACACTGTCTAACCTAGGTTCTTTTATTAAAAACAGTAATGGGAAATTTGGTTGTTATTTCTAACAGATCAAGCTCTATTTTGAGATTCCTTTAAGGGCTCATGGATACATATATGTTGTTGGCACTGTTTCACCCAGCTCTCTGACTCAGCCATTTTCAAAGATACTTTTGCCAGAACCACCTCAAGTTTTATTCACCCATTGTGTATCTTAAAGCTACATTATTAATATAATGCATCACCTATGCTTTCTATTTGAGGGAGATTTGGCAACTGTTTCTGACACATCATGAAACTATGTAGAGGCTTCCTCTTTGTTTTATGGAAAGAGATATTTTTAGTATCAGGTGGAATTCACTGAGGCAGATTTTCTGTGGCTGGATGTCCTTCCTTTCTTATTTCTTTATTGCCCACAAGGGGCTAAACATAGACGGGACAAACAAGGACAGACAAAGGGATTAAGTCGATTACAACGACCCCAGTGCGTAACTGGTACTTAATTTATCTACCCTGAAAAGATGAAAGGCAAAGTCAACCTTAGAGGAATTTGAACTCAGAACGTAACGGCAGACGAAATGCCGATAAACATTTCGCCTGGCACGCTAATGTTTCTGCCCTTCCTTTCACCAACCCTTACCTGTTTTTAGGCAAAGAAATATTTCCCCAGGACCAAACACACCTTCATGGAATACTGGAGATGAATCATGCTGCGTGTATGATGGTAACATTCACTTACAACTAACACGCAACATAAAAATACGGGAACACACACATACGCATATACAACAGGTTTCTTTCAGTTTCTATCTACCAAATCCACTCACAAGGGTTTAGTCAGCTTAGGGCTATAAAAGATACTTGCCTAAGGTGCCACACAAGTGGACTGAACCCAAAACCAAGTGGTTGGGAAGTAGACTTCTTAACCACACAGCTATGCCCAGGCATGTCCATGGCCAACTGAATGAAAGTCAATATTTGTAGGCATTTGGTTGTGTTTTGGGATGGGATAAGCTACTACCTAAACCCTTTCAGCCCAGCTGGTACATATTTGTACCAATCAAAAATTTTACAACCCATATCTTTAAAATTTCCATTCTGTGATGCAGTATAGTACTGCTCTGGTTTTTCTGGTAAGTATGTAATGCCAGACGTATGATCAGAGTGTATGGTACACAAGCACCGGTTGCGTTGGACTGGACACCTTATTAGAATGGAGGATAGAAGGATTCCTAAGCAGATGCTCTATGGAGAACTTGTGAATGGAAGGAGACTCTGGCAGAAACCAAGGCTACGATTTAAGGACTGTGTCAAGTCCTCGTTAAAGGCTTTTGATATACAGGACACTGACTGGGAGAACAATGCCTGTCATTGCCACAGATGGAGGAAGTAGGTTAAGGATGGGATCGACACTTTTGAGAGAGCATGTATCCAGCATGAAGAACTTAAGTGAGCTGTGCGAAAGCGCACAGCTCGTATAGTGAATGGGGAAAGCTTGGTCTGCAATGTTTGCAGTCGTGTATGCTTGTCAAGAGCAGGGCTCATTAGCCACCAACGGAGCCGCAAATGCAAAATATAAGTTAGTCCTAGAGCGCACAATGTTCCTGAAGGTCGGCAGTGGTCTTCCTCGGGCACGAGTGGACGGCCATCATGATCAGAGTACATGACACTATAACCTTTTCTACTCTAGGTACAAGGGGGCCGAAATTTTTAGGGAGGGTGCCAGTTGATTAGATCAACCATCAACCCCCCCCCCCCCAGTATGCAACTGGTACTTAATTTATCGATGCCGAAAGGATGAAAAGCAAAGTCAACCTTGACAGAATTTAAACTCAGAACATAAAGACAGACAAAATACTGCTAAGCATTTTGCCCAGCCTGTTAACATTTCTGCCAGCTCGCCACCTTAATACGACACTTTAATGACAACTCAAAAGGCTCCCATGCGTACAAACATCCCCGCCATTACTAACTGCGTTTAAGTGTTTATTATTGATTCTCATGCATCAATTATTCATAGCATTTTCTTCACTGTTCTATATTTAAGAGATGAGGAATTATTTACATTATTTACGTTTGACAGATATTTGTCCTCATCTTGTTTGTTGTTGACACAACGTTTCGGCTGATATACCCTCCAGCCTTCTTCAGGTGTCTTGGGGAAATTTTGAACCTGGGTTCTTGTTCCTAAGGTATTTTTCAATATTATTATTATTATTATTATTATTATTATTATTATTCAGGTCACTGCCTGGCCATGAGCATATGGCGTAGTGGTTAAGAGTATGAGCTACTAACCCCGAGATTCTGAGTTCGATTCCAGGCAGTGACCTGAATAATAATAATAATAATAATAATAATAATGATAATAATAATAATAGCATCGAAAAATACCTTAGGAATGAGAAACAAGGTTTGAAATTTCCCCCCAAGACACCTGATGAAGGCTGGAGGGTATATCAGCTGAAATGTTGTGTTAACAATCAAACAAGATGAGGACAAATATCCATCAAATGTAAATAATGTAAATAATTTTCTTCACTGTAAACATATTTACTTAATCATAAACATATTGTGCATAGATTGTAAGCATTGGATAGTAATATTCTTGCAACGATGCTGCAATGCATATTTCTAAGAGTAAATAATTTTGAGTGGTACACACCTGTACTACTGTGGTTTTGTATTGGTATACACTTGTACCATTGTAGCTTGTTGCATAGCTAAGCTTGTACCAGTTATGTAATAAAACTGTTCTATAGAGAAGATTCTTTTTGTTGTGAATCAAACATACATATACAATTTTTCAACCAACCTTTGTATTTCTCCCGAATATTTGAAATTTTCATTTTTTCTTGCAAGATTCACTGTGGTATTTTGATACTCTCTTTACTCTTTCACTCTTTTCCTTGTTTCAGTCATTTGACTGCGGCCATGCTGGAGCACCGCCTTTTAATCGAGCAACTCGACCCCAGGACTTATTCTTTTGTAAGCCCAGTACTTATTCTATCGGCCTCTTTTGCCGAACCGCTAAGTAACGGGGACATAAACACACCAGCATCGGTTGTCAAGCAATGCGAGGGGGACAAACACAGACACACAAACACACACACGCATATATATATACATATATACGACGGGCTTCTTTCAGTTTCCGTCTACCAAATCCACTCACAAGGCTTTGGTTGGCCTGAGGCTATAGTAGAAAACACTTGCCCAAAATGCCATGCAGTGGGACTGAACCTGGAACCATGTGGTTGGCAAGCAAGCTACTTACCACACAGCCACTCCTGGCACATACATGGCACAACTGGCACATACATGGTATTTCATCTAAATACAATGGTACCTGCATGGTAGATTTGAAAACCCAAATGGTACAAATATATACCAGACTTAAAATAGTGTCTACATAATTGGTACCATCATAAACCATCTAATAAGCATCTACACTATAAAATTTTACCAAAACTTTAGAGAAGACGCATGCAAATCTTGAGAAAAAATTCCAAGTTGAAAGGGTTAAGCTGATTTCAGATTTGAAACATGTAGTCACTTCCCCATTTCAGAGAGCTACTTAACCCTTTAGTATTTAAACCGGCCATATCCGGCCGAAAGTATTCTGCCTGTTTTATGTTCAAACTGGCCACATCTGGTCTCTCACACCAACCCTACAATATCATTTTAAAAATTAACAGCTACCTCATCAAAATCTCATAGCTACAAGATAATGCCTGATTAATTCAATCATCATCATCATTGTTCAACCGTGGTCGAGACAATGGAATTTACCATGCTACACCAGACTTCATGGTCCATCATGGCATTATGGAGGTCCTGTTGCTGGATGCCTGTATCCCTGGAGATTACATCAGGGTAGGAGAGTGCGCCCTCTGGTATTGCGAGTAGATGGCTTCCAGGGGAGAAGAGTAGAAATTACCTCGTTTTCAGCTCTACAACAATGTCCAGCAAACTGGACTCTCTTACCTTTCACAAGAGATGACACAGGTGGTAGTTTCCCATATATTTGTACTTTGGTTGGATGATGCTTCCATGAGAGATTTTGAGCTCTCATAAGGAGGCGAGTGTAGGTTCCATCCAACCACCTCTCAAGCTTAGTTCAAAGCAATGTGGATAAGAAAGGGATTAATTTGGGCAGAATAATGCGAACACTAAAGGGTTAAAGCTACTACATTGAGCTGTCAGGCAACAGTTTGGAAGTTCTATCCCCAGGAGGTTATGTATTTTGCCAGTGAAGCAGCAACAAGCAGAGAAAAGAAATTCACAAGTTTATTACTGTATCTATTTAATGTAGAAGATCTATGATTGATTCTGTAGTGTGAGGATGAGTGAGAGGGAGAAGGGAAGGAAGGGTGGTTAGTGTTCAATACAGAATCATATTTTCAGAACCAATCAAGTAGATCTTTACAATCCCACATTAATCTCAGCAAGTCAGGTTTATTATTTGTGATAACAGTTCTCGGTTACTGGTCGAACAGGTTCAATGTTTACACATAAATCATTGAATTGTGGTTGTTAGGGAAAGAAGAGAAAGGGGGAGGAGAGAAAATTAAAAGCAGACTCTTCAGAAAGAATAGAGAAAAGAGACGTGTATGAGTGAGTTAGACACAAATGTATCAAAGCTAAATTGATAAAAGTTATTGTGTATATTTGCTGACCTGACAATAAGGCAGCTAATTTTATTCTGGGTTCTCTAATGATTCCATACAAATTAATTACACTGTAATGAAATGTTAAAATGTCTCTTTTTATGCTGACATGGTTGGCAACAATAACGCCCAGTGGTTGTTGTTTAGCCCAGGTCAAAATTGGTCAAGACGACCTTTAATCTAAAGACATTCTATCTATGCTTATAAAATCAAAAAACAACACAGCACCCATGACTTTCGGAAACAATTTTTCATGCTCAGAATTGCAGAAGCATGGAATAAACCACCTGCATCAGTTGTTAGCTGTCAATACACTACATCCTTCAAAACTTCCATGTGTCCTGAAATCCGCCAACAGTACACCTGATGGCCATTTTTTTCTTTTTTGTTGTAGTGCACCTGAGCACTGTATACAACAATTTCCTTTATCATTATATATGTGTGTTTGTTGAGTTTCTGTGCAGTATTTTAGGTCTGTTAGTCAATGCAATGTCACACACTCACTTCTGTTCCCACTCAGTGGTACCCTACGCAGTGTTCAATATTTGGTGCAAGACTCTCTTTCTTTTCTATCTATTTCTTTCAGGAATATTGCAGCTCAATTCAACGAAACAGCACCTTGTGCAAATGTTTCATTACAGAAAGAGTCCAAAACCTCATCATAGATACGTAAGTGGCTATGTACATACACATGTTTATATTCATGAAATATAAACAAACATAGGTAAGAGAAATGGCAGATAAACCAGCGGAAGATTTCAGGTTGCTACCATTTCAAGTTACCGCCCACCTACTAATTTGAAAGCACTTCATACCGCAAATCCTCCAGTATAATACGCAGGGGATTTTTAGGGGGCTCTACCTCTGAAAAACCTAAACCTTGTGTATAATACGCACCCCTTCTCTAACTTGAGTCAAGGAGGTCTATATAACGTCCTTGGTTTGTAAAAATGTATACGGTAACGTCCTTTATTATTATTGTATATATAACATAATGCAAACGTGTAGCTTTTTTGTGCATTTTGTTTGCAGAAAATAAAGAAATAACAGTAATAACATTTAATAAATGTTGCTTATTGCAAGTTATGGATGATTCTTTTACGACTTCATTGCTTTCAGGTTTAGCTTAAGGTATTTTCGCGCCCAACATCACAAAATGCGTCTGACTAAACATTGCCGGACAGCAAAGAGAGACTCGGATATTGCTTAGAAAATAATTTTCATTTTTAACCTCGAATATAGAATGCACTAGGGAGTTTTTGACCTTTAAATTTTGGGGGAAAATGCGGATTATCTTCGAGGATTTACGGTATTTCTGGGGGTTCCTTGAACCAGATTTTCATAATAATCCTACACTGGCCACATTACATTCCTTTCAGATGTGGCTAAAATGGTAAATTCTTCAGTTTACAACTTGTGATGCATTTTTGGAAAAAAAAAAGCATGGAAAATATATAAGATTGAAAGAATCTTGAAATTATCATCATTGTTTCAATGTTCACATTTCAATGCTTGAATGGTTAAGACAGAATTTGTTGAAGCAGATTAACTACAGCCAGATGCCCTTCCCGTCACCAACCCTTGTCTGTTTCCAAGCAAGATATTTCCCCATGGAAATATCGACACTGTTTGTGTGATAGTGATGCCAATTTATAACTAACACACACATCCATATACCCACACATACAAACATACATTTTAAATGGGTGTTTGTGTGTAGGCACAGACATGGCTGTGTGGTAAAAAGTTTGTTTCTCGACCACATGGTTCAAGGTTCAGTCCCACTGCATGGCACCTTGAACAAGTGTCTTCTACTGCAGTCCCAGGCCAACAAAAAGTTTGTGAGCAGATTTGGTAAATGGAAATTGAAAGAAGCCCAACATATATGTGGGTAATACAGTTCTATATTTAAGAGATGAGGAATTATGTACATTATTTACATTTGATGGATATTTGTCTTCATCTTGTTTGTTGTTAACACGTTTTGGCTGATCAGCCTTCATCAGGTGTCTTGGGGAAATTTCAAACCTGGGTTCTTATTCCTAAGGTATTTTTCAATGTTCTTCTTCTTCTTCTTCTTATTATTATTATTACCCTTGTAGCCAATAAACGAATTAATTATTATTGTTATTATTATTATTATTATTATTATTATTCAGGTCACTGCCTGGAATCGAACTCGGAATCTTGGGGTTAGTAGCCCACACTCTTAACCACTATGCCATCTACCCGTGGGCAATTATGGAGTGAATTTTAGGGCACTAGTCACAAGGCCTGAAATTCTCAGGGACGTGGGACTGGTTGATTTCATTGACCCTAGCTCACCACCTTAATAATAATAATAAGTTAACATAAGATTGTTTCTAAATATAAATTATTTGTTTGAAGTTGATGTCCGTAGCTGAATAATTAACTAAGAACAATTACACAGTAAAAAAACCCCACAAGTACCCAAACATCATCATCATCATCATTTAACGTCCGTTTTCCATGCTAGCATGGGTTGGACGGTTCAACTGGGGTCTGGGGAGCCCGAAGGCTGCACCAGGCCAGTCAGATCTGGCAGTGTTTCTACAGCTGGATGCCCTTCCTAACGCCAACCACTCCGAGAGTGTAGTGGGTGATTTTATGTGCCACCGACACAGGTGCCAGACGAGGCTGGCAGACGGCCACGCTCGGATGGTGTTTTTATGTGCCACCGACACAGGTGCCAGATGAGGCTGGCGGACGGCCACGATCGGATGGTGTTTTTATGTGCCACCGACACAGGTGCCAGACGAGGCTGGCAGACGGCCACGCTCGGATGGTGTTTTTATGTGCCACCGACACAGGTGCCAGATGAGGCTGGCGAACGGCCACGATCGGATGGTGTTTGTTACGTGCCCACAGCACGGAGGCCAGTCGATGCGGTACTGGCTACCCAAACATATATATTATATATTCATTATTTACATTATTTATATTTGATGGATATTTGTCCTCATCTTGTTTGTTGTTAACGTTTCGGCTGATATACCCTCCAGCCTTCATCAGGCATCTTGGGGAAATTTTGAACCTGGGTTCTCATTCCTAAGTATTTTCTGATGTTATTATTATTAAGGTTACTGCCTGGAATTGAACTCGGAATCTTGGGGTAAGTAGCCAGCGCTCATATACAATGCCATATAAATATTATATATTCATTTCTAATCTAGGCACAAGGGCCGAAATCTTGGGGAAGGGGGCCAGTCAATTAGATCGACCCCAGTATGCAACTGGTGCTTAATTTATTGACCCCGAAAGGATGGACAGCAAAGTTGACTTCAGCGGAATTTGAACTCAGAACGTAAAGACAGACAAAATACTGCCAAGCATTTCACCAGCATGAACCTATTATATATTATAATATAGGTTACATATCATCATCATCATTTAACGTCCACCTTCCATGCTGGCATGGGTGGGACAGCTTGACAGGAGCCGGCCAGGCAGAAACCTGAACCGGACTTCTGTGACTGTTTTGATAGGATTTTTACAGCTGGATGCCCTTCCTAACACCAATCACTCAGCAGAGAGGACTGAGTGCATTTTTATGTAGCACAAACACAGGCAAGGTCAGCTTTGGCAAGGTATTTACAGCTGGATGCCCTTCCAAATGCCAAACCACTTTACTGTGTGGACTGGATAATATATCATCATCATCGTTTAACGTCCGTTCTCCATGCTAGCATGGGTTGGACGGTTCGACCGGGGATCTGGGAAGCCAGAAGGCTGCACCAGGCTCCGGTCTTATCTGGCAATGTTTCTACAGCTGGATGCCCTTCCTAACGCCAACCACTCCGTGAGTGTAGTGGGTGCTTTTTACGTGCCACCTGCACTAGTGCCAGGCGAGGCTGGCATCGGCCATGGTCGGATTGGTGCATTTTACGTGCCACCGGCATGGAAGCCAGTTGAGGCGGCACTGGCATCGGCCATGATTTGGATAGTGCTTTTTACATATCTCCAGTCCAGGGGTCCTGGCATAGGTGCCTGTCGTCGGATGAGGTTCGATATCGACTTCGCTTGCCTCAACAGGTCTTTGTGTGTCCAAGGGAGGAAAGGCATGCATAAGTGGGCTGGGCTCACTTGTCCTGCCTGGTCTTCTCACGCACAGCATATTTCCAAAGGTCTCAGTCGCTGGTCATTTCCTCAGTGAGACCATATATGTATAATTATTTTATATTATGCATGACCTTCTGTTGGGACAGAGCACTAACATTATAAAAGCAGTTGTAGTCTTTACACGTTTCGTCTCAAGTGATTCCTAACTAGACAGACCAAAGGCCAGTTGTGACTTGTCATTTTTCAGACATAACAACATATAAAGCCATATTATCTAATGTGGCCTTCATTTTCTTTTTTTTTTTAAGAAAGCACCTGTGCTGGTGCCAAGCAAAAGTCACCTGATATGCTCCGAAGTGGTTGATGTTGAGAAGGGCATTCAGCCTTAGAAACCATACCAAAACTGACACCTGGAGCCTGGGCAGTACTCCAGCTGGTCAGGCTCCAGTCTCTCTCTCTCTCTTTACTCTTTTACTTGTTTCAGTCATTTGACTGTGGCCATGCTGGAGCACCACCATTTAGTCGAGCAAATTGACCCCAGGACTTATTCCTTGTAAGCCTAGTACTTATTCTATTGGTCTCTTTTTGCCGAACCGCTAAGTTATGGGGACATAAACATACCAGCATCGGTTGTCAAGCGATGTTGGGGGTGGAGGACAAACACAGACACACAAACATACACACACATACACACTTATATATATATATATATATATATATATTATATATAAAGGGCTTCTTGCAGTTTCTGTCTATCAAATCCACTCACAAGGCTTTGGTTGGCCCGAGGCTATAGTAGAAGACACTTGCCGAAGGTGCCATGCAGTGAACTTGGAACCATGTGGTTGGTAAGCATGCTACTACCACACAGTCACTCCTACACCTTTGCCATGGAAAAACCCATGCCAGCATGGAAAATGGATATTAAATGATGATGCTAATGATGATGTTAGTGTATAATTTATAGGAGATATGGTGCTATTTCGGTACTAGTATAGTATGTGATCTACCATGTTGTCAAACAGTATAGCCAGGGTTATCTACCTTAAAAACTACTCGTTATCACCTCACCTCACCTTTCTACTTGCGCTTTACCTTACAATGAAATACTCTTTTACTCTTTTACTCTTTTACTTGTTTCAGTCATTTGACTGCGGCCATGCTGGAGCATCGCCTTTAGTCGAGCAAATCGACCTTGGGACTTATTCTTTGTAAGCCCAGTACTTATTCTATCGGTCTCTTTTGCCGAACCGCTAAGTGACGGGGACGTAAACACACCAGCATCGGTTGTCAAGCAATGCTAGGGAGACGAACACAGACACACAAACACACACACACACACACATATATATATATATATATAAAGGGCTTCTTGCAGTTTCTGTCTATCAAATCCACTCACAAGGCTTTGGTTGGCCCGAGGCTATAGTAGAAGACACTTGCCGAAGGTGCCATGCAGTGAACTTGGAACCATGTGGTTGGTAAGCATGCTACTACCACACAGTCACTCCTACACCTTTGCCATGGAAAAACCCATGCCAGCATGGAAAATGGATATTAAATGATGATGCTAATGATGATGTTAGTGTATAATTTATAGGAGATATGGTTGCTATTTCGGTACTAGTATAGTATGTGATCTACCATGTTGTCAAACAGTATAGCCAGGGTTATCTACCTTAAAAACTACTCGTTATCACCTCACCTCACCTTTCTACTTGCGCTTTACCTTACAATGAAATACTCTTTTACTCTTTTACTCTTTTACTTGTTTCAGTCATTTGACTGCGGCCATGCTGGAGCATCGCCTTTAGTCGAGCAAATCGACCCTGGGACTTATTCTTTGTAAGCCCAGTACTTATTCTATCGGTCTCTTTTGCCGAACCGCTAAGTGACGGGGACGTAAACACACCAGCATCGGTTGTCAAGCAATGCTAGGGAGACGAACACAGACACACAAACACACACACACACACATATATATATATATGTATATATACATATATACAACAGGCTTCTTTTAGTTTCCGTCTACCAAATCCACTCACAAGGCATTGGTCGGCCCGAGGCTATAGCAGAGGACACTTGCCCAAGATGCCACGCAGTGGGACTGAACCCGCAACCATGTGGTTGGTTAGCAAGCTACTTACCACACGGCCACTCCTGCGCCTATGTTGCTGAAAAATTTTTATACACGCCATCTTGACAGAGGAAACAGCAGTCACATTTTTAAAAGATTGCAATCTGCTGGATACACAAGAAGAAGCAGATCCCTGCCATCGATGTGGTGCTGTCATGCAGGAAAAGCTAAAGTGTGACAGAGGTGGACAATTCAGGCCTGTACTTCGTTGTGCTTGATCGTTTCTGCCGGAAAAAGATGAGGAAAGACTCAGATGATTTACTTATATCATTCCTGAAATATCTGAAGTATTTTATCTCTGAAATATCTGGAAGATAAGGTAGATATCCCTTTTTGACACCGTGCAAGTAAGCCTGCATACTATACTTATTTCTTTATTACCCACAAGGGGCTAAACACAGAGGGGACAAACAAGGACAGACATAGGTATTAAGTCGATTACATCGACCCCAGTGCATAACTGGTACTTAATTTATTGACCCCGAAAGGATGAAAGGCAAAGTCGACCTCGGCGGAATTTGAACTCAGAACGTAGCGGCAGACGAAATACCGCTAAGCATTTTGCCCGCCGTGCTAATGTTTCTGCCAGCTCACCGCCTGCATACGATACTAGCACTACTATTTCTATGTTCTTTCCTTGGTTCAAAGCCTTTTTATAACAAGTCTTACTTAGGACTCTTGATGCTGACTTTGAACTGCTTTTGGATGATAATACTACAACACGCACCATTTAACATCATCGTCACCATCATTTAACGTCCATTTTTCCTTGCTGGTATGGGTTAGACAGTTTGACAGGAATCAAAAGCCAGAGAACTGCATCAAACTCTAACGTCTGCTATGGCCTGATTCCTGCAGTCAGATGCTCTTCCGAATCCCAACCCTTAGGCAGAATGGACTCGGTGCTTTTCTCATGCCACCAACATTAGTGAAGATGCAATGTAGCTCATAAGACGAGACAGCACTTAACCGAGTGGAGAGATGTGGTATTGTGAGGGGGGCAAGGTGTTTTATTATGGGGGGGGGAGATGTGATATTGTGAGGGGATTCGTGGGACTGCTTTGTGCCAGATGTTGAGAGGGTTAATAAAATTAACTGTTCTCACGGAGAATGAGAGTATAAAGTCATTAATCTTAACTAAATGGAGCCTCTACAGGGTCAATCCCTCTACTAGAAATGACAGCTAAATCATTCTCAATTCACACTCTTCTGCATTTTAAAAAAGGGAGACACTAAATAATTTGAGAAAATCTGGAACAGTGACAGAAAGACTTGAATGGTCTGCTTCATTACACCTGACCTAAATTATAACACCAGAGGGGGGGAGCTTCATGGATGCCTGACCGGCAAAAAATAGCCAAACCAATTCTGAAATTACATAAAAAAAAAGCTATTTTGGATAATGCAGTCTAATGAGACAGGATGGTCATAGAAAGACTGTCTCTGACTACAACTTTTTTTCCTGATCAGGACTGACCTGGGGCTATCAACAACAAACACCCCCACCCCTCATTAAAAGAGATGAAATATGAAAACAGTAAGACTGGAATTAGGTTTCTGATGTAAAAACAATGACATTGTTTGTGTAACTGAGCAGAAATTACATCTTTCATTATATGAAACCTATTTAATCTGATTACATAAATAACTAGTGTGTGTGTGTGTGTGTGTGTGTGTGTGTGTGGTGTAATTAACGGAGATAGAAAACAGAATGAACTAAAACCTTGGTTCCCTCATACTTCCAATCCATAAAACCAATGTATTCAATATAGATTTTGTGTTAAATGACATGAAGTTCATTTGCCAAGACACAGTGGTTATCTGTTTATTATTCATGTTTATTCTGATGAAACCCAGAGAGAGAGAGAGCGAGAGAGAGCTTGGGTTGGATTTAGAGGTTACATGTTCTTATTAAACTGCACAGAGGGAAAAAAAAGATTTTTTTTTTTGAAGTACAAAGGTCATTTAGTTGCAAGTAAACATATAATCAGATCTATAAACTCATCATTAGAGAGAGAGAGAGAGTGTATGTGTATGTGACTGTGTGTGTGTGTGTGTAGTTATAAGACTTACATGAACTCAAGAGCACATGACAGCTTGCCCAAACAAAGAATTAATTTTTGAATAAATAAAAATAATTCTAAAACTGACTCAACATAAGGGGGCTACAACATAAGGCTGAAGAAATAAAATGGAAAGAATACATAACTCACAAAACAAAGGAAATGGGTGTAGTACTTGTATGTGTGTATGTGTATATATATATATATATATATATATAATATATATATATATATATCATCATTTAACATCCATTTTCGATGCTGCTATGGGTTCTATATATATATATATTTCTGTGAGAGTTAGAGGTTAGGAAACCAACCAAGGGATGGTGCCTATCCAATATACTGATGGCAGAAACGGTCGTAAGGAACTGACTTTTTGTTTTTTTCTGTAATATTAATACGTGTATGTAACACATAGTAGTTACTACACGTGTATATTTTCTTCTAATACTTTCTAATGCTTTGGAATAAATAGACACACTGGAATGTCTATCGGATGATGTATGTCGTTTTGTATCCTCTCCATTTTCTTATTTGCCATCAATATATATATACATACACATAAAGCATGGAGTAGCCATATCATTGTTTCATTATATTATTTAGTGTTCAAATTCCACCAAGGCCAACTTCATCTTTCACTCTTTCAGGGTCAATAAAGTAACAGTCAAGTACTGGGGTTGATATAACTGACTTGCCCCACTCCCTTAAAATTGCTGGCCTTGTACCAAAAACTGAAACTGTTATTATTATTATTATTATTATTAGGAAGGCAATGAGCTGACAGAGTCGTTAGTACACCAGGCAAAATGCTTAGCAGTATTTCGCCCGTCACTATGTTCTTAGTTCAAATTCTGCCAAGGTTGACTTTGCCTTTCATCCTTTCAGGGTCGATAAATTAAGTACCATTGAAACACTGGGGTTGATTTAACCAACTTACTCCCTCCCCAAAAATTTCAGACCTTGTGCCTATAATAGAAAGGATTCTTCTTATTATTATTAAGACAGCAAGTTGGCAGAACTGTAACCATGCTGTACAAAATGCTTAACAACATTTCTCCCAGTTCTTTAAGTGCCAAGGTAGACTTAGCTTTTCATCTTGCTGCCAAGTCGAAGGTGATGAGGTCGTTGGTTCTGACTGACATCTGGCAGCCAATATCTCTCGCGGGCGAGGACCTGGAGGATGTGGAGTCTTTCATCTACTTGGGCTGAACGGTGATCCCAAATGGTCAGGGCGCAGCTGAGGTCGATCATCGCATCAATGCTGCTCGATCTGTCTTTGGACGCCTAAAACGGTGTCTGTGGGGCCAAAGGGAGATCTCATCGGTGACCAAAGGGCGAATATATCAGGCCGTCGTTCGTACAGTACTTCTCTATGGCAGTGAAACGTGGCCTATGCGGGTGGTCGATCAACGAAGGCTGGAAGTCTTCGACAATGACTGCCTCCGGTGCATTATTTGCTGCCGTCGGGTGGATCGAGTTCCCACCACCAATCTCCGACTTTGCCCGTCTCTGCGGCCCCTTCCATCTGTCCTTCTGCAATGGTGCTTGCGGTGGTTTGGCCATGCATGTAGGCGTCCGGTGGGTGAACTGAGCCGTGATGTCCTTCTCCCAACTCCACTTCCCAACTGGCAGAAACGCACGGGCGGGCAGCTGAAGACCTGGGTTACGACGATCAAGGAGGACCTCTCTGTGCTCACGGGACCGCAGGTGGTTGGCCTGCGCCGATGGAACTGTGACTGGCTCGCTATCTCCAGTGAACTGGCGCAGGACCGTCATGCGTGGGCTGCCATGGTTCTAGATGCCTTGAGGGTGGTAGAAGGAGCCGACTCAACCCACCCAGGGTGAATGTCGCCACAAGTACAAGTAAGTAGCTTTTCATCCTTTTAGGAGTCAATAAAACAAGTACCAGTTGTGCACAGTGGGGTTGATGTAACTAACTAGCTTTCTCTCACAAAAATTTCAAGCCTTGTACTCTTACTCTTTACTCTTTACTCTTTTACTTGTTTCAGTCATTTGACTGCGGCCATGCTGGAGCACCACCTTTAGTCGAGCAAATTGACCCCGGGACTTGTTCTTTGTAAGCCCAGTACTTATTCTATCGGTCTCTTTTGCTGAACTGCTAAGTGACGGGGACGTAAACATACCAGCATCGGTTGTCAAGCAATACTAGGGGGACAAACACAGACACACAAACATATATACACACACTTACATATACATATATACGACAGGCTTCTTTCAGTTTCCGTCTACCAAATCCACTCACAAGGCTTTGGTCGGCCCGGGGCTATAGCAGAAGACACTTGCCCAAGATGCCACGCAGTGGGACTGAACCTGGAACCATGTGGTTGGTTAGCAAGCTACTTACCACACAGCCACTCCTGCGCCAATGCACAGCCACTCCTGCGCCTATACTGTACCTACAGTAAAAAGACTTATTAGCGAGAAAATATAAAACAGGATGGAATTAGCAAATGGTTTGGTTTAGATTGTGGCACAAACAAATTCCTTACAAGAATATTTACTAATTCTCTCCAGAGATTGTATTCAATTGTATTCAGAATGCAGAATCAAAGCAGTTTTTTGTTTCTGTCATAATAAAACACAAGTGAGAGGTACAAACAATTTTAATTCAAATTGTTATGTAAAACCGAACAACAACATTAATAATATTAATAAGAAGGAGAGGGAAGAGGAGGATTTCTGATACACAGGTACAAGATAAACAAATTTACAGGTGAGGTGTGTAGTGGATTAAATCATAAATCAGCAGCAATATTTTGATTGATTTCTGCTCCACCTATAAGGATGAAATACCTTGTCAACCCAGATGTGAGATGTGAAACAAGGAGAAAAGAAATAAACATTGCTAAGGATTTCCTTGACAACCCATTGATTTCCCCATTCCACACTTGAATAATAATAATAAGAAGAAGAAGAAGAAGGAGGAGGAGAAGAGAAGCAGCAGCAACAACAACAACAGTAACAACAGCATCAGCAGCAGCAACAGCAACAACAACAATAACAACAACAACATAGCCATGTGTTGAGAGGAATTCTTTGGGGTTTGAATAATTTACCTCTGAAAACAAGGGTGTTTCATTTAACATCCTTAACCCTTATTCAAGGACCTTTTGAGTGGGACAGGCTACTCGACCTGAAGAAAATTCTAACTGGGTCCCACCTGCAAGGTCATGTGCTGTTTATCTTCATATGAGATCATTGTGTTGCGCACATATGGTTGTGATGCATGTGGCCAGGTGTACCCTTATCAGCCGGGTAGTCATGATGGTGTATGCTGCTCTCTCACTCAAGCAAAAAGCCCTGAAATTTGTAGGAGGGTGCTAGCCGATTACATCATCCCTAGTGCTCATCTCATACTTACTTTATCAATCCCAAAAAGGCAAAAAACAAAGTTAATTTTGGTAGGGTTTGAACTTAAAATGTAAAGAGCTGAAAAATATGAAGCATTTTGTCTGAGATGGTAACAACTCTACAAGCTTGGAGTTTTACTGTTAATAATAACTTCTTTATTTGCATGAAGGGCAAGAGATGAGGGGAAATTTAACAAATCATTTTTAGAATAAATGTTCTTCTATAATTATATATTTTGTGTCACACAAAGGAAAATATCTGCAATATCATTAGCATGATATTACTTGGTTACTAATTATATATATAATAGCTGGCCCCATGCTGTCAAAAATGACGGCTAATTGTTGTATTTTATATATAAATATGGATGGTAAATCGAATTAAAACACTTGTTAATGTTATCTAGTGGTTGCTTTTTGAGATGTGACATCAATCATCATTTGTTACTGAAAGAACACTGGTTCACATACAAACATTCACATACATTCCTTGTACATGCACACACTTGTACACATATACTCACACAAAGTTGAAACGCTGTTTGATTTTTCTTTTCAGCGTTGCACACACATTCACTTGTCCCCCCCCTTTTACATACACACACACATACTCACAGAGAGTCCCACTACCAGTCTGCCATCACCCTTTCCTTCCTTATTCATCTATCACCCCTTCCTTTCTCATTCATATGTTGTGACAGAGAAAAACACAAGAGTATTATAGTAGATATATACATATATTATTCTTCAACAAGAACATTATTAACAGTGATTTTGAAGTTTTGGCCAGTTAAGCCATCCTTGGATATAATGATCTTTTGGTATTAATACTGCTAATATACTTTTACTTGTTCAGTCATTTATTTGACTGCGGCCATGCTGGAGCACCGCCTTTAGTCGAGAAAATCGACGCCAGGACTTATTCTTTGTAAGCCTAGTACTTATTCTATTGATCTCTTTTCCCGAACTGCTAAGTTACAGGGACGTAAGTACTACCACCATCGGTTGTCAAGCGATGTTGGGGGACAAACACAGACACACAAACATATACACACACATACATATATACGACGGGCTTCTTTCAGTTTCCGTCTACTAAATCCACTTGGCCCGAGGCTATAGTAGAAGACACTTGCACAAGGTGCCACGCAGTGGGACTGAACCCAGAACCATGTGGTTGGTAAGCAAGCTACTTACCACACAGCCACTCCTGCACCGAGTGTTTCAGTGGTTGTTGTCATAGAGACTGACTGTCACATCCAATAAGATGGGAATGGTCTTTTTAAGGGCTCACATAAATCAGAAACAAAGGGTTGAGTGGAGTTGTTTGGTTGCTGATGACTTGGTGTGACCAGCTGGACATTCAGTGACAGAACTCTTTGACACTGGAGGCCAACACACAGAAGAAATGCACACATACAGATAGAGAGAGAGAGGTGAGCTGGCAGAAATGTTAGCATGCTGGGCGAAATGCTTAGCAGTATTTCGTCTGCCGCTACGTTCTGAGTTCAACTTCCGCCGAGGTCGACTTTGCTTTTCATCCTTTCAGGGTCGATTAAATAAGTACCAGTTATGCACTGGAGTCGATATAATCGACTTAATCTGTTTGTCTGTCCTTGCTTGTCCCCTCTACGTTTAGCCCCTTGTGGGTAGTAAAGAAATAGGTATTTCGTCTGTCGCTACGTTCTGAGTTCAAATCCCTCCGAGTTCAACTTTGCTTTTCATCCTTTCAGGGTTGATTAAATAAGTACCTATTTCTATTTCTTTACTACCCACAAGGGGCTAAACACAGAGAGGACAAACAAGAACAGACAAACGGATTAAGTCGATTATATCGACCCCAGTGCGTAACTGGTACTTATTTAATCGACCTGAAAGGATGAAAGGCAAAGTCAACCTCAGCGGAATTTGAACTCAGAACGTAGCGGCAGACGAAATACGGCTACGCATTTCGCCCGGCATGCTAACGTTTCTGCCAGCCCACCGCCTGATTAAATAAGTACCAGTTATGCACTGGGGTCAATATAATCGACTTAATCGTTTGTCTGTCCTTGTTTGTCCCCTCTGTGTATAGCCCCTTGTGGGCAGTAAAGAAGTAAGAAAGAGAGAGAGAGAGAGAGAGAGTGATTACAATTTAACTGAACATAATTGATATAAACGTTTTCCCTCTCCTCATACGCATAAATTGAAATATACTCACATAAAAACAGGAGTGAGGGAAGGAGAGGTAGTGAGAAATGTTAAACTGTCTGATGTCAGTAGTGAATCAGCAATGGCAAAATGGTTAAAGTCAAATGTCTCGTGAGTGATGCTCAGCATCTCCATCCTAAACCTCTCAGAAAACATCAAGTCATACAATTAGCAGAGGTCTCTGCTGTTTGAGGGTACTCTTTTACTCTTTTACTTGTTTCAGTCATTTGACTGTGGCCATGCTGGAGCACTGCCTTTAATCGAGCAAATTGACCCTGGGACTTATTCTTTGTAAGCCCAGTACTTATTCTATCGGTCTCTTTTGCGAAACCGCTAAGTGACGGGGACGTAAATACACCAGCATCGGTTGTCAAGCAATGCTAGGGGGACAAACACACACACACACACACACACACACACACACACACACATATATACATATATATACATATATACGACAGGCTTCTTTCAGTTTCCATCTACCAAATCCGCTCACAAGGCATTGGTCGGCCCGGGGCTATAGCAGAAGACACTTGCCCAAGATGCCACGCAGTGGGACTGAACCCAGAAACATGTGGTTGATTAGCAAGCTACTTACCACACAGCCACTCCTGCGCCTAACAAATACGATAACAAATATATCCCAGAACCTCACATTTGCAGCTAACTGGTTCTACTTCTGAAGAAATGGTAAATGAAAGGACATTCCAGTGATATTGCAAATTTATGTTATTTTAATATTGTTAATAATTTGAAGTATTTAACATCATTATTGATGACATGGATAGACTAATTACATATTAACCATAATGAGAAAATGACAATGGAATTTTAACATATGAAGAGTGAAGAAATAGCAGATAATAAGCCTGGCATAATTTTCTATGACAAAAATTAGTGTACTAATAACTGACACAGTAAAGAAATGTGTTGTATAGATGTGAGATGGAGAGGTGAGGAATTACGCCGACATCACTGTTGAATTAGATAGTATTGCCACAGTAGAGAGAGAGAGAGAGAGAGAGAAAGAGAGAGAGGGAGAAAGAGAGAGAGAGGGAGAAAGAGAGAGAGGAGAAGAGAAGGAGCGAGAGAGAAGGAGAAAGAGAGAGAGGAGAGAAAGAAGAGAGAGAGGGAGAAAGAGAGAGAGGGAGAAAGAGAGAGAGAGGGAGAAAGAGAGAGAGTGGGAGAAAGAGAGGAGAAAGAGAGAGGGAGAACGAGAGAAGGAGAAAGAGAGAAGGAGAAAGAGAGAGGGATAAAGAGAGAGGGAGAAAGAGAGAGAAGGAGAAAGAGAGAGAAGGAGAAAGAGAGAGAGGGAGAAAGAGAGAGGGAGAACGAGAGGAGAAAGAGAGAAGGAGAAAGAGAGAGGGAGAAAGAAAGAGGGTGAAAGAGAGGAGAAAGAGAGAGGGAGAAAGAGAGAGGGAGAAAGAGAGAGAGGGAGAAAGAGAGAGAGGGAGAAAGAGAGAGGGAGAAGAGAGAGAGGGAGAAAGAGAGAGAGGGAGAAAGAGAGAGAGGGAGAAAGAGAGAAGGAGAAAGAGAGAGGGGGAGAAAGAGAGAAGAAAGAGATGTTTAACATCCTACTGCTGGTAACTTGGAGATGCTTTCCATGCGGGGGCAACACTGTGAAGAATTCTAGTCAAACTGCCCCCAGTACTTATATCAGGCTCTTTTGCTGGACTGTTAAGTTATGAGGATGTAAACAACCAACCAGTTTTCAATGGGTTGTAGGGAACACAACACACACACACACATACACACCAACAGGATTCAACCAAAATACATTAATTTCACGAGCAGGGTGTTACCTTCATTGGATCAACTGCAATTCTATTCATCATAACCAACAGAATGCCAGTTTTATACACACACAACACACACGTATGAAACTCACTTGTTTCTAGGCAAGATAATATTTCCCACCCAGGCCAGACAGATTTTCACAGAAGACTACTGGAAATAAACGACACTACTTATATAACAGTGACATTCATTTACAACTATCATGAGATATCAAGTCAAGGACACACACACACACATCTATATACATACATATATAACATTTACGACCAGCTTCTTTCAGTTTCCATCCATCAAATTTATTCACAAGACTTTAGTCAGCTCAGGATTATAGTAGAAGACCATGCTCAAGGTGCCATGCAGTAGGACTGTATACACACACACACAGAGTTCTTATAATTCAACCAAAATACAAATTACTAATAATTCCGCACCCCACTTCCTTTCTCTCACAACCCCTGTTGTTACCGTTTTACCAAACCCTTCATGTCTCGCATCAAATTATTCTCCTCTTCTATAACTAAATTCTGTATCTATTTTATATCATTTTACTTTGTATTTTCTCATCCAATTTTTATACTAATGGCTTTTATTCACCTAAATATTTCTGTCTTTCAATCCAATTTTTAAACTACTCAAAGTATTTTTAAAGTATTTGCTTCTACACAAAGAAACCCACCTGCTGACTATTTTTTTTAAACATTACTCCTTTCCCCAATTAGGAAACAAATTTCACCTCCTTCCCCCATCACTACACAACACAGACAACCAACTGATTATAAAGAAACAAATCAAAATCAAATCAAATCAAATCAGATATCAGAAAGCAGAACCAAAATCGAAGTCGATCAACATCAATGGAAATTGCAGCTGTGATACCAGTGCCGGTGACAAGTAAGCGAATCATCCGATTGTGGCCGTTGCCAGCGTCGCCCCAACTGGCCTCCGTGCCAGTGGCACGTAAAAAGCACCATCCGTTCGTGGCCGTTGCCTACCTCGCCTGGCCCCCGTGCAGGTGGCACATAAAAAGCACCATCCATCCGTGGCCGTTTGCCAGCTCCGTCTGGCACCTGTGCGGGTGGCACGTAAAAAGCACCCACTACACTCACGGAGTGGTTGGCGTTAGGAAGGGCATCCAGTCGTAGAAACACTGACAGATCAGACTGGGCCTGATGCAGCCTTCTGGCTTCACAGACCCCAGTTGAACCGTCCAACCCATGCTAGCATGGAAAGTGGACGCTAAATGATGATGATGATGATGATGATTATCTTCCTTAATTTGGTGATTCTCAGCTCAAATGAAACTGGTCACCTGCTGACCAATATATCATCATTGTTCTAACATCCACTTCTCCATGCTCGCATGGCTCCGACAGAGTTCATTGAGGTAGATTTTCTGTGGCTAGATGCCTTTCCTGTTGCCAACCTTCACTTGTTTCCAGGCAAGATAATATTTCTCCCAAGGCCAGACAGATTTTCACAGAAGACTACTGGAAACGAACGACACTGCTTGTATAACAATGATACAACTATCATGTCAAGACAAGGACACACACACAGACAGACATCTATATACATACATATATAACATTTATGACAAGCTTCTTTCAGTTTCCATCCATCAAATCTATTCACAAGACTTTAGCCAGCTCAGGATTATAGTAAAAGACCATGCTTAAGGTGCCATGCAGTAGGACTACACACACACACTTCACTGTTCTTGTAATTGAACCAAATTTTTATTACTGTTTAGTAATAGATCATGCTTGATTGGTCAGATCAATTGTTGGCAATGACATTCTAGCCATGACCAACCTGTCTTTCCAAACTGTACTATCTAATATGTCCTCCTTTTTAGACGGGGATACATTGTGGTTTAAGGTAGTTTTGGCTGCTATCACTTGTAGATCAAATGACAATGTACAAGCTTCCTCCTTATCTCATGTGGCTACAACGTTTCTGAGTTGACCACAACTTTAATGTGGACATAGTGGCAGTTCCATCTCATATAAGAGAGCCATGTGGAGGAACATGGCCTAATGGTTAGAGCAGCGGACTAGCAGTCGAGGGATTGCAGGTTCGAATCTCAGACCGGGTGATGTGTGTGTTTATGAGCAAAACACCTAAGCCGCATGCAGTTCTGGCAGAAGGTAATGGCGAACTTCTGCTGACTCTTTCACAACTTTCTCTCACTCTTTCCTCCTGCATCTTGCAGGTCACCTGCGACGGACCAGCGTCCCGTCCAGGTGGAGAACCTATACGCCAAGGAAACCGGGAAACCGGCCCTTATGAGCCAGGCATGGCTCGAGAAGGAACAAACAAGAGAGCCATGCTCTAATATGGTTCCACTTGAGATTTGGAGGGAATCAGCATTGAGCAATGAAAACTGAACTAGTTTCTGAGCTTTAAGAGGAATCTTTAAGCTGCAGATCTTACAACAAATCATGTGTAAGTCTGCTGTTTGCCATCTCAGATCATTCAGTGATGGTTAGGGTTAGTATTTACAGCAACTTTTCAGGGTTTTAGGTGTTCATGTCTAAGTAGGATATAGGGAAATGTCGAGTGATTGTTTCTTGTAGATGAAGGAGAAGAGACTGAGCAAGAAGACATTTTCAAGAGTTGTCATATAACCATTGCAAATATTTTCAAACATTCAACTATTTAAAAGAGAACTGTGAATATGTCTGTCTGTCTGTCAGTAAATCTTTAAATGGCTGTTCTAAGACGCTGCCCAAATAGTTTCAAGCCACACAAGATGAAGGTATGAGCCAACACTGTGAAATTCTCATTGGACATTCTTGCTTAGATAACTTTATGGTAGTCTCAGCTATCTTTTCCTCTTGGATTGCCCAAAACTTAGAGAATAGTAATCAGTTGTGAGTTGATTCCTGACAATGTGTGTGTGTGTGTGTTGTGGCTGGGTGAAAGTAAGAGCGAGGGAGAAACAGAAATGGCCTGTGGTTGTGTTTAGAGGTGTACGGGGTGTATCAGGTTTTTTGAGGTCATTTGTATGAATTTAGACAAGAAATGCTTATCAAAGAAAAGCTGTGTTTGGAAACAAGTTGCTAGAAATAATCTTGAGGATCCTTTAATCACACCTATTCAATGAATCCACTGCTAGCATCAATGGCTGCTTCAAAACAAGGTTGGAAGCGTTGACATGTCTGAAGGAGATGATCTTTATCAATTTTGGACAAAATGTTGGTTATAGCAGACTTGAGAGATTATGTGGTGGAATGGGGGGGGGGGGATTATCCCTTTAGTGTTCAGATTATTCTATCAAGCATAATGCTTATTGATTCACATTGATTTGAATTAATTATGCATTATCTCATATCTTCAAGATCTTGATGGTGTAATTATCTAATGTAGAATAACATTGTAGGGTAGGTGTGAGAGCCTGGATCTGGTCAGTTTGAACATAAAACAGATTAACTATTTTGGCCGGATATGGCTGGTTTAAATACTAAAGGGTTGTTGTCCTCTCTTTTGACTAGATTCCATATGTAATAGAGTCCTGTGGATTGAGGTCTGGCGAGCTTAGAGGTCATGTGTCTGGAAGAACAGGATCATGGAAATTAGCACACATCTACACTTGGGTTCTCCTAGCATTATGAGACCGCACAGAGACTTGTTGGAAGACACACGGTCCTCCATTGCATACTTTGTCTATCCAATGCCTCACAACTTTCTCTAACACGTCTGTGTAGACAGCAGCATTGCCTCTTAAGCCCTGTGAAAAACTGTGATGGGGAGGCATGACATCTCCCAGAACCATTAGAGTTTCTGGGAACTTAGTATGCATTTGGGCCTCTGCATAATTCTTTGTTGCTGCTTCAGTTTACCTTTTGGTTCTGGCAGAATCAAGCATGAATATCTGATCATCATCGTTTCTCACTGAAGTACATTTCTTCCTTTTAAACAACATGTGTGCATAACACGTGATTCACTGACGTAGGAGTGGGGCGAGACACCATGGGGTTTCACCCTCAGTCAAAGCTACCCCCAGATCGATGAATTCTTTTATTCGTTTGTTTCAGTCATTTGACTGCAGCCATCCTGGAGCACCGCCTTTAGTCGAGCATATCGACCCTAAGACTTATTCTTTGTAAGCCTAGTACTTATTCTATCGGTCTCCCTTGCCAAACCACTAAGTGACAGGGACGTAAACACACCAGCATTGGTGTCAAGCGATGTTGGGTGGACAAACACTTACACAAAAACATATACATACATATATATATATACGATGGGCTTCTTTCAGTTTCCGTCTACCAAATCCACTCACAAGGCTTTGGTCAGCCTGAGGTTATAGTAGAAGACACTTGCCCAAGGTGCCACGCACTGGGACTGAACCTGGAACCATGTGGTTGGTAAGCAAACTACTTACCACACAGCGACTCCTGTGCCTATAGGAATCTAAATAAGAACAGTGGGACTTGTTTATAGAAAAAAAAAAAAAAAAAAAATGGGGGGGGGGCTGATATGTGCCAAACAGAAAATAAATTATGGGGTGCAGGAAGAACAGCAAAAGTCCAAACAATAATGTTATCAAAATTCCATGGCATCTCAAAGTTGCCTTTAGCTAATGAATCACGTGTTATGGGCACATATCATCTAAGGGGAGGAGGTGTTCTCTGATGACGAAATTACAACAGCGATCAGATATTCACATTCAAATCTGCCAGAGAGTATTAAAAATGGATACATCATTGTTTATATTTTGTAAACCTCATGAATTATTTCTGCTTTGGTATTTGAATAATCTATTATTATCTCTGTTGATAATCAGTTAAGTAGTACTTGTTGTTGAGTAGGACTGATAACAACTCAAGTGTTATGTGCAGCAGGGGGGGGGAGGGGGTGAGAGAGAGCAACTGTTAATTTGTTGTTTGTTATTTTTTTAATATCATATTTACAAAATACCAGTAATACTCAAGGCAGAGGACATTTGGAAAAACAAAAAATACAGCTCTCTTCTACCTCAGCCATCTTTACTCTTTACTCTTTTACTTGTTTCAGTCATTTGACTGCAGCCATGCTGGAGCACCGCCTTTAGTCGAGCAAATCGACCCCGGGACTTATTCTTTGTAAGCCCAGTTCTTATTCTATCGGTCTCTTTTGCCGAACCGCTAAGTGATGGGGACGTAACACACCAGCATCGGTTGTCAAGCAATGCTAGGGGGACAAACACAGACACACAAACATATACACACACACTTATATATATATACATATATACGACAGGCTTCTTTCAGTTTCCGTCTACCAAATCCACTCACAAGGCTAGCCCGGGGCTATAGCAGAAGACACTTGCCCAAGATGCCACGCAGTGGGACTGAACCCGGTACCATGTGGTTGGTTAGCAAGCTACTTACCACACAGCCACTCCTGCGTCTTCGTTTCATTCTCATAACTAATAATCCTTTCTACTATAGACACAAGACCAGAAACTTGTGGGGAGGGGGCCAGTCAAGTAGATCAACCTCAGTATGCAACTGGTACTTAATTTATCGACCCCGAAAGGATGAAAGGCAAAGTTGACCTTGGCGGAATATTATCATAGCTAATAATGATAGCAATCTTTTCTGCATAGGCACAAGGCTTGAAATTTTAAAGGGGAGGGGGGGCTAATTGATTACATGAACCTCAGTGTTTAACTGGTATTTATTTTATTGACCTCCAAAAGGATGAAAGCCATGGTTAATCTCAACAATAATAATAAATAATAATAACAATAATAATAATAATAATAACAAGAGCACTCGGAGAGTGCAAACCTCCACCAAGGCAACATCAATGCCCTCTCAATGATTAGCCAGAGATGATTTTTAAAATGAGAATATCTGAAATAAACTCAACTGCTCTCACAATCGAGAATACTAAAAATGAACTCAACAGCTCTCAAAAATTAAGTAAAAAAAACAGGAAAAATAATCCAGAATCCTTGTCTGGTACCGGATCAATCCCAAAATCTAATCACTTCGTGCCAGTCATGAGGTCAAATAGCCCTGGAAATTTCATCCAAATCCATCCAGCGGTTCTTGAGATATCTTGTCCAAGGACAAACAAACGTGACCGAAAACAAAACCTCTGCTTGCACTAAGGCGGAGTTAATAAAAGAAATATAAATATATATATTTACAATAAAATCTAAAACATATAATTCTAGATCTATTAAAATAGTAGCAGTTCTATACAAACTGACAACTTTAACATACCTTGTTCATTCAAGTGAACCATAGTCAATTGATTCCTGGCTATACACACCTGTACATCCACACACCTGACTGGTAACACCAATGTACAGTCTGCACTCCCACACAACATTCCAATACTTCCCACCCACTCTTTCTTTAGATCAATGCTGAAAGACGGCCCAGGGTTGTACAAATGTTGAACTGGTCTCTATACTGCAGGTCAGTTCATTCATTTGTAGAAACCATCATTCTTTTGTTTCAGTCATTTAACTGCGGCCATGCTGGAGCACAGTGTTTTAGTTATAGAAATTAACCCCTGGAGTTATTCTTTGTAAGTATATCACTTATTCTATTGGTCTCTTTTGCTGAACCACTAAGTTACGGGGATGTAAACACACCAACATCAGTTGTCAAGCTATGGTGGTGGTGGTGGGGGACAAACACAAACACATGCATATGTATATATATGTATGTATGTACGTATGTGCGTGCGTGTATATGTTTGCGTGTCTGTGTTTGTCCCCCAACATCACTTGACAACCAATGCTGGTGTGTTTACCAAAAACATGGTTCCGGGTTCAGTCCCACAGTGTGGCACCTTGTGCAAGTGTCTTCTACTATAACCTCGGGCTGACCAAAGCCTTGTGAGTGGATTTGGTAGACGGAAACTGAAAGAAGCCCATCGTATATATATATATATATATATATATATATATATATATATATATATATGTATGTATATATATATATATATATATATATATATATATATATATATATATATATATGTATGTATATGTTTTTGTATGTGTGTTTGTCCACCCAACATTGCTTGACACCAATGCTGGTGTGTTTACGTCCCCGTAACTTAGCGGTTCGGCAAAAGAAACTGATAGAATAAGTACTAGGCTTACAAAGAATAAGTCCTGGGGTCAAGTTGTTCAACTGAAGGTGGTGCTCCAGCATGGCTGCAGTCAAAATGACTGAAACAAGTAAAAGAATAAAAGAATATATATAAATATTGTTGGCGATTTTTTTTTCCCTCCTTCTTCCTTTTCTCTTGGACATTCCTCAGTCTCCTGTTTCTGAAGAAGAGCTTTGCTCGAAATGTAAAACAACCACTCTTTCTTTCTTTCTCTGAGCATCTCATTAATACTTTGCATGTACCACGTCTTCACATTGTTGATTTTTTCTTTTTTGTTTTTTTTAATTAATTATACACACACATATACACACACACACACATATATATATACGATGGGCTTCTTTCAGTTTCCGTCTATCAAACCCACTCGCAATGCTTTGGTCAGCCCGAGATTATAGCAGAAGACACTTGCCCAAGGTGCCATGCAGTGGGACTGAACCCAGAACCATGTAGTTAGGAAGCAAGCTTCTTACCACACGGCCACTTCTGCACCTACACATATATTTATATACATACATACATACATATACATATTCGTATATATATGTATAGCTCGGTTGGTTTTTACCTTTCTCCTTTCTAATACCAATAAAGAACTTACACTAAGTATTTGGTGGAGTCAATAGAATTCATGGAAATCTCTAGAAGGGTAGTTTTGTAATACAGTCATGCTCCAATCACTTGAAACAAAACGAAAAATAAATCAAAGTAGAAATTCCTTTTGGTGATACTCTACCCCACCCCCCACCACACACCCCCACCTCACCCAAACTATGACTGTAAATGGAACTTTGAATAAAGAAATAAAAAGCTAAAACAAAGCAATTTATTTATGAATGTAAGTTGGTGTCAAGAGAACACTCCTGCAGTTCCATTATGTCAATAAATGATATGAAAGTTGGGAAGATCTACTTCAGGCTCAGCTCTTTGCTTTGTTATGGCTTCTATACCTGATTAATGCCCTTCCTAATATCAACCACTTTACAGAGTGTGTATCTGTGTGTGTGTGTGTATATATATCATTCTTTTACTCTTTTACTTGTTTCAGTCATTTGACTGCGACCATGCTGGAGCAACACCTTTTTAGTCGAGCAAATCAACCCCAGGACTTATTCTTTGTAAGCCTAGTATTTATTCCATTGGTCTCTCTTTGCCAAACCGCTAAGCTACGAGGACGTAAACACACCAGCATCGAATGTCAAGCAATGTTGGGGGAACAAACACAGACATAGAAACACTCACATCATATATATATATATATATATATATATATATATATATATATATATATATATATAATGTATATATATACATATTTACAACGGGCTTCTTTCAGTTTCTGTCTACCAAATCCACTCGCAAGGCTTTGGTCAGCCTGAGGCTATAGTAGAAGACACTTGCCCAAGGTGCCGTGCAGTGGGACTGAACCCAGAACCATGTGGTTGGTAAGCAAGCTTCTTACCACAGCCACTCCTGTGCCGGCATCACCATCTTTGTTGTTGTCGTCGTTTCACATCTGCTTTCCATGCCAGCATGGGTTGGACAGTTTGACTGAGGACTGGCAAACTGGGAGGCTACACCAGGCTCCAATCTGATCTGGCAAGGTTTCCACAGCTTGATGCCCTTCCTAATGCCAACCACTCCAAGAGCGTAGTGGGTGCTTTTACATGCCACCAGCACGGGAGCCAGTCAGGTGGCACTGGCATTGACCATGACTATGATTTCACTTGGTTCAACAGGTCTTCACAAGCACAGCATATTGCCCAACGTTTGAAGGGTGTTTTTAAATGGCCCAGTTATGCAACACTGGCATCAGTCACAGTTACGGTCTTATTTGGTTTGCCGGTTCTTCTAAAGCACAGCATATCTCCAAAAGTCAGTCGCTTGTCATTGCCTCTGTGAGTCCCAATGTTCACCACCCCAACCCATGTTTTCCTGGGTCTACCTCTTCCACAGGTTCCCTCCACAGTTAGGGTGTGACACTTCTCTATACCTCTGTCCTCATCCATACGCATCGCATGACCATACAAGCGCAGTCATCTCACTTGCACACCACATCTGAGGCTTCTTATATCCAACCTTTCTCACTGTTCAATATTAGCAGGTGTATGTGTGTGTGTGTATATACACACATACATACATACACACATGCTAATATTGAACAGTGAGAATGAGTGCTCAACACTGCATTGGTGGATAAATATATTTTTGTTTGTGGTGAATGAGGGAACCGATGGTTTCAAGTGAAGAGATCTTCACAATTGTTTAAACGTGCCTCACATTTCAACCCAAGAAAAGTTTGTTTTTTGGGGGTGAGGGGATGTGTTTAATCTATAAATATTTTACCTGGTTTGAATATTCTAAGAAAACCTATGAGCCTTTAAACCCTTTTGATACAAATCCCTTCTGGAAACTGCTCCTAGTTCTATGATAGAACCTTCTTTTAAAGTGATCGAAAATAAAACAGTCCCTCATAATTTCATGACAGGCTTCTTTCAGGTTGCGTCTACCAAATCCACTCACAAGGCTTTGGTCGACCTGAGGCTATAGTAGAAGACACTTGCTATAGTAGAAGACATCTTCCAGATGCCAACTTAATAATAACTGAATTATTTTACCAAAGTCTTCATTATTTTAAAAATTAACTGAAACAAAAGTAGTGGATTTCTACAGAAAAATGGTAAGGAAAGGGCTTAAACATTCAACATTTCCAATTTCTACAACTCTGTGAACTTGCAGCAGCCCTAAGGGGACAATCAGCGCTGCTCTATGCAGTCATTCAATCAGCTAGAAATAGCAGTCAAATTTCCTTTTTTTTTTTTTTTTAAATCCACACTTATAGGCGCAGGAGTGGCTGTGTGGTAAGTAGCTTATTTACCAACCGCATGGTTCCGGGTTCAGTCCCACTGCGTGGCACCTTGGGAAAGTGTCTACTACTATAGCCACGGGCCGACCAAAGCCTTGTGAGTGGATTTGGTAGACGGAAACTGAAAGAAGCCCGTCGTATATATGTATATATATGTATGCGTGTGTGTGTTTGTATGTCTGTGTTTGTCACCCTAGCATTGCTTGACAACCGATGCTGGTGTGTTTATGTCCCCGTTGCTTAGCGGTTCGGCAAAAGAGACCAATAGAATAAGTACTGGGCTTACAAAAGAATAAGTCCCAGGGTCGAGTTGCTCGATTAAAGGCGGTGCTCCAGCATGGCTGCAGTCAAATGACTGAAACAAGTAAAAGAGAGAGAGAGAGAGAGTACTGTATAATTCAGATTAATCTAAGCTAGGTCTGAAAATAAAACAGGAATGGTCACAGCTGGTGTTTTTGATTATAAAAGGTCTACCTGAGCATGGCTGACCTGAAACTAAAACAACAACTGCAATAATCAATCTTCGAAATAATTTGTACAAAACCTGTTCATGTTATATGTTGGAACTATTATGAATTCGAGAGAGACATGTTTGTCCTGAGGTCGGAATATTCCTATGTTAAAATGCAGAAAGACGTCAGTGAGTAGGAGTGAGTATACGATATAAATAACTTGCCAAACCTTGTGAGGGTAGTTCAATCTGCTAGAAACGGCAGTTACATCTCACTTCAATACTACTCTACCATTATATAAAATATGGTTCAAATATGCTGAGCCTGGAAGTAAAAGACAGGATAGTCAAAGCTAGAATTCTTTGACCAAAGGACTAATCCAACAAGTCAGGAGGCGCAATGGCCCAGTGGTTAGGGCAGCGGACTCGCGGTCGTAGGATCGCGGTTTCGATTCCCAGACCGGGCGTTGTGAGTGTTTATTGAGAGAAAACACCTAAAGCTCCATGAGGCTCCGGCAGGGGATGGTGGTGATCCCTGCTGTACTCTTTCACCACAACTTTCTCTCACTCTTACTTCCTGTTTCTGTTGTGCCTGTATTTCAAAGGGCCGGCCTTGTCACTCTCTGTGTCACACTGAATATCCTCGAGAACTACGTTAAGGGTACACGTGTCTGTGGAGTGCTCAGCCACTTACACGTTAATTTCACAAGCAGGCTGTTCCGTTGATTTGGATCAACCGGAACCCTCGTCGTCGTAACCGACGGAGTGCTTCCAATCCAACAAGTCTAACCTAAGGCAACAACATTCTTCAGTTGTAAGTTTCTTACTGTTAGAATTCTGCCAACCAATTCTGTGTCCTCCACACACAAATCCTTAGTCCATTTTAATGTTGGGACTATATGTTCAAAAATTAAACATATGAGGGGTGGGTGTAAAATGAGGGAGACAATGATGTTCTTCAGCTTGATAGAAAAAGTGCATTCCAACAGAAATATGGTAATAAAGGGGTTAATTTATTGGAATGTGTTGATTTTTGCTTAATTAAAATACAATTAACCCTTTAGCATTTAAACCGGCCATATCCGGCCAAAATATTCTACATGATTTATGTTCAAATTGGCCAAATCTAGTTTCTAACAGCTTTCATACAATGTCATACTAAAAGCAAACAATCACTTCATTGAAATCTCAAAGTTACAAGACAATGCATGATTAATTCAAAAGAATGTGAAGAAATAAATATTATATTTAACAGAATAATCTGAATGCTAAAGGGTTAAAACAATGCAGCAAGCACTTGTAAATCTGTGATTTCTACATTCTTTGCAAAAACCCCTCATGTTGGAAACCATTCTCTCAATGTAAGATTCAACATTGAATATCAGAGCTAGGCAGAGGAATGGTCAGTAGGTTGTTCTGGGTCACTGTTCAGTTTACTATCTCAGGGTTATTGATCTTCTTGATTATCACGGACCTCAGGTTAAACAACTCCATCTTCCATTCCATTGTTCTCACAGACCCTTCCTCATTTAACCCTTTCGGTACCAACCTGGCTGAAGCCAGCTCTGGCTCTGTAGTACAAATGTCTTGTTTTCAAAAGTTCTGAATTAAAACGTTCCATTAAACCTTGGTCACAATTTATGTTCCTAACACTAGCTCAATCATAACTAAGTTATTTTACTAAATTCTTTGCTATATCTAAAATTAATTGAAAGAAATACAGAGCATCTCAATAGAAATATGGTAACAAAAGGGTTAAAATATATAATAGAGAAACAATTCTGGTGCCATAATCTAATACATTAATACACTCTGTAAAGTGTTTGATGTTAGAAAGGACATCCAGTCATAGAAATCATAGTAAAGTAGAATGTTGAAGCAAGAGGTGAGGCTCTGAACAATCTATTAGGGAAATAACTCCATGTGGGAACTGACTCAGAAAGTGACTGCCCATCTAATCCATGCCAGTATGAAAAAGTAGAAGTAAAATCATGGTGATGAATGTTAACAGTTCAAATAATGGAATAAATGCTATACTGTGAGAAAGAAGAGAATATCAGGTAAAAATAAATGGTCTACTAATGTTGGATAAATATACTGGAAGAAAGTTTTATCTTTCAACACCAGTAGGCACTATATCTCAAACAAAGGCTGCTATACATAGTACCAAAATTCTTCACCTCTCTGTATTACCATTTTCTCTCACAAAACACAACCAATTTCCTTAGATTCTACCATTTTATAAGATAATCTTGGTTTTTTAGAGTGACACAATGGTTACACTTTCATAAGGGAGGGTATAGACCGTCTGTTAGCTATTTATTCATCTTGTTGACCTTGGACAGATAAAGTTGGCCTCCAGCATCAGGATTTTAACTCAGGAGAGAGGCAGAACTATAAAATGGTAATTGTTTAATCTACAACTCTAGTAATACTCAACACCACTTTAAACAGAGCAACCTTTTAGCACAACGTCCTACAGTATTTATTTTCCTACAAAGGCGAGTTGGCAGAAACGTTAGCACAGTGGGTGAAATGCCTAGCGGTATTTCGTCTGTCTTTAAGTTCTGAGTTCAAATTCCGCCATAGTCAACTTTGCCTGTCATCCTTTCGGGGTCGATAAATTAAGTACCAGTTACGCACTGGGATCGATGTAATCGACTTAATACCTATGTCTGTCCTTAATACCTATGTCCGTCCAACCCATGCTAGCATGGAAAATGGACGCTAAATGATGATGATGATGTTGTAGCCATCAAACAGAACAGACAACACACACACACTCTCTCTCTCTCTCTCTGATGCTAGTCTACTGCACAGGGAAGGAGACACAAAAGATCTGAGACTCACAAATTTTGATCTCTCCTAGTCTTTTATACGAACCCACCTGAAATTGCCACTGGTTTTGTAATACAAAAATCTCTAATTTTAGAGTTTCTTGTTTGGTGTGGCTGTGTGGTAAGTAACTTGCTTACCAACCACATGGTTCCGGGTTCAGTCCCACTGTGTAACACCTTGGGCAAGTATCTTCTACTATAGTCTCAGGCCAACCAAAGCCTTGTGAGTGGATTTGGTAGACGGAAACTAGAAGCCCATCATATATATATATATATATTTATTTATTTTGTGTGTGTGTGTCGCAACCATCACTTGACAACCAATGCTGGTGTGTTTATGTCCCTGTAACTTAGCATTTTAGCAAAAGAGAGTGATAGATTAATACTAGGCTTACAAAGAATAAGTCCCGGGATCAATTTCTTTGATTAACACCCTTTAAGGTGGCACTCCAGTATGGCCACAGTCAAATGACTGGAACACATAAAAGAATATCTAAAGTAAAACCTTACATCATAATTCTAAGAAAGAAGCACTCATTAAATTGTTCCAAACATCAGCTTAGTTAAAAGGTTACTTTCCAAAATCTTACAAATTCTTTGAAATACATGGATGGTGTATTTCCATCTGAAATACGAAACCAAACGAAAGCAAACCTCTTGTGTCTGGTGAAGATTCTATGCTGGAGGATATTTTCCATGTGTGTGGATGCGAGGAATATATCAAAAAACATTTCACTCACACACATCCACCCGCATTATTTAATGATGTGTGTGTGTCTGAAAGACTTTAAATGGCTGTTTCTAAGTCGACGCCCAAATAGTTTCAAGCCACTCAAGATGAAGGTATGAGCCAACACTGTGAAATTCTCATTGGACATTCTTGCTTAGATAACTTTATGGTAGTCTCAGCTATCTTTTCCTCTTGGATTGCCCAAAACTTAGAGAGAATAGTAATCAGTTGTGAGTTGATTCCTGACAATGTGTGTGTGTGTGTGTGTGTTGTGGCAGGGTGAAAGTAAGAGCGAGGGAGAAACAGAAATGGCCTGTGGTTATGTTTATTAGGTTTTTTGAGGTCATTTGTATGAATTTAGAAAAAAAATGCTTATCAAAGAAAAGCTGTATTTGAAACAAGTTGCGAGAAATAATCTTGAGGATCCTTTAATCACACCTATTCAATGAATCCGCTGTTAGCATCAATGGCTGCTTCAAACAAGGTTGGAAGCGTTGACATGCCTGAAGGAGATGATCTTTATCAGTTTTGGACAAAGTGATGTAGAACAGTACAGTGCAGGAATTAAATCCATATTCAAACCAAAACAGGTTTGTTTTTTGTTAACCACAAATTCTATCAGCACTGAATGAAATTAAATGAATGTAGTTCCAGCTGAGAATACCATTGAGACTAAATTTTCCCCAAGTTAAAAAAAAAATGGTACCTCATCGCGTAAAACGAGGAATATTCTAGTTGATCCAATCAACGGAACAACCTCCTCATGAAATTAATGTGCAAGTGGCTGAGCACTCCACGGTTGTGTAATACCCTTAACCCTTTTATTACCAACCCAGCTGAAACCGGCTCTGGCTTCTGAGTACAAATGTCTTGTTTCCATAAGTTTTGAATTAAAATCTTCCACAAAACCTTACTCACAATTTATGTTCCTAACACCAGCTTAATGATAACTAAGCTATTTTACTAAATTCTTTGTTATATTTAAAATCAATAGAAAGAAACACCACAGAGCATCTCAACAGAAACATGGTTACAAAAGGGTTAAAATATATAATAGAGAAACAATTCTTAACCCTTTTGTTACCAACCTGGCTGAAACCAGCTCTGGCTCTGAGTACAAATGTCTTGTTTCCATAAGTTTTGAATTAAAATCTTCCACCAAACCTTAGTCACAATTTATGTTCCTGACACTAGCTGAATGATATTTTTACTAAATTCTTTGTATATTTAAAATTAATTGAAAGAAACACAGAGCATCTCAACAGAAATACGGTAACGAAAGGGTTAATATAATTCTCAGGGAGATTCAGCATGACACAGAATATGACAAGGCTGGCCCCTTTGAATTACTGGTACAATTCATTTTTGTCAACTGAGTAGATTGGAGAGACATGAAATAAAGTGTCTTGCTCAAGGACAATACACTGCTGGGAATTGAACTCACAACCTTTCGATTGTAAGCCAAATACCGTAACCACTAAGCCACATGCTTTTCCCAAATTAATTATAAAATATCATTAAAAGATATAGGCATAGGAGTGGCTGTGTGGTAAGCAGCTTGCTTATGAACCACATGGTTCCAGGTTCAGTCCCACTGTGTGGCACCTTGGGCAAGTGTCTTCTACTATAGCCTCAGGTGGACCAAAGCCTTGTGAGTGGATTTGGTAGACAGAAACTGAAAGAAGCCCGTCATATATATGTATGTATGTATGTATGTATATATATATATATATATATACATATATATACACACACACACACACATATATATATATATGTATATGTATGTATGTGTGTGTATATGTTTGCATGTCTGTGTTTGCCCCCCCCCCCAACATCACTTGACAACCGATGCCGGTGTGTTTACGTCCCCGTAACTTAGCAGTTCGGCAAAAAGAGACCAATAGAATAAGTACTAGGCTTACAAAGAGTAAGTCCTGGGGTTGATGTGCTTGACTAAAAGGTGGTGCTCCAGCAGGGCCACAGTCAAATGACTGAAACAAGTAAAAGAGTAAAGAGATACTAAATCATAGACTCCCAATATGTGATCTGAGTAGAACTCATTAAGGGATATTGATTTCTCAGTGAAATAACTGGTCACTTAAAGGAAATATCCTTTCATAAATCTTGACATATAATTGATGGAGTCGGATAATTGAGATAAATATCCTTCTCCACTCTAGGCACAAGGCCTGAAATTTTGGGGGAGGGGGCCAGTCAATTAGATTGACCCCAGTACGCAACTGGTACTTAATTTATCGACCTTGAAAGGATGACAGGCAAAGTTGACTGTGGCGAAATTTGAACTCAGAACTTAAAGACAGACGAAATGCCTATTTCTTTATTACCCACAAGGGGCTAAACACAGAGGGGACAAACAAGGACAGACATAGGTATTAAGTCGATTACATCGACCCCAGTGCGTAACTGGTACTTAATTTATCGACCCCGAAAGGATGACAGGCAAAGTTGACCATGGCGGAATTTGAACTCAGAACATAAAGACAGACGAAATACCTATTTCTTTATTACCCACAAGGGGCTAAACACAGAGGGGACAAACAAGGACAGACATAGGTATTAAGTCGATTACATCGACCCCAGTGCGTAACTGGTACTTAATTTATCGACCCCGAAAGGATGACAGGCAAAGTTGACTATGGCGAAATTTGAACTCAGAACATAAAGACAGACATATATACCGCTAGGCATTTCACCAGCTGTGCTAACGTTTCTGCCAACTCGCTGCCTTGGTAGAGTTAAATAGGCTCAGCTTGAACAGTTATTTCAATCACTGGACAACGTTACTTGAAGAAATCGTTGTCATCTAATTATACGTTGCTGACACCTTGGGCGTCCTTTTGTTTTTTACTTGTTTCAGTCATTAGACTGCGGCCATGCTAGAGCACCACCTTGAAGACCCAATACTTTTTTTTTAACAAGCCTGGGAATTATTCTGTTGGTCTCTTTCGCAAAAGAGTTCAGCCACAGGGTTGTAAACACACCAACACCGGTTCTCAAGAGGTGGAGGGGGATGACAGACAGACACACATACACACACACATATATATATATATATATGTATAGCGGGAAGCTTTATGAAAATAAACAAAAGACGAAGGCAGGTGGAATACAAACAAACAATTGTATTAGTATGGCGCTCAGGAATATAAATAAAACAAGTCTTTTACGTTTCGAGCCTACGCTCTTCAACAGAAAGATACACAGAAAAGAAACACGGAGAGAAACAAGGAGAGGGGAAAAAATGCGTGCAGAAGCTAGCGAATCAACATGGTGTATGTATATATATATATATATATACATACACGCTTCTTTCAGTTTCCATCTACCAAATTCACTCACAAGGTTTTGGCTGGTCTGAGACTATAATAGAAGACACTTGCCCAAGGGGTCATGCAGTGGGACTAAACTTGGATCCGTGTGGTTAGGAAGCGAACGTCTTACCACACCTGTAATTTTGTTTTCTTTCTTCCTAGAGAACCTTCTAGACAGTCGCTTAATCTAGAACAGCTAAATCTGCCGCAAATCACACACACCCTACCAGCTCAATAAAGGAGACGTTGGGTAATGTAGTCCCAAAGACAGTAGGTTTGAATTAAAGATGGGATCATCACAACTATCTTTGATCCTAGAACACTTTGACTGGGTCTAAAGAATAAGAACTGGCCAATATCAAACCGATCGAGGTCTATGTAGTATTTCTGTTTCCTAGGTCAGCTAGAAATAACAACCAAATCTCCTTCAAATCACACCTTGATTATGAAATAGCACGCACTGGGAATAATGTAGTCTCCAAAAATTGTCTTAAAAAATAGGTGTCACGGTTGGAATGTCTAATCGTAAGTCAGTTGATCAAGGCTAATATGATGGGTGCGGAGTTAACAGGAGCATAAAACAAAATTGCGGCAAATGTATAGAAATTAGCGAAGCAACAGAACAATGAACAGACGTTGATGAATGAAACATATGTTCAAACTAGAGCCGCCGCGTGACAATGACAAAATACGCTTGATGCATTGGTTGAGTTTGGCGGATTATTAAACTAGTTGTGAGTTGTTTGCAGTCGTGATTCGTGCACCTGTCTTGTAAAACAATGGAGTCTACATTCATTGATATTTCAGCTCGTTATTTGCACTTTTATATCACCTGGGGTCGCGTAATACTTTCCTTTATAGCGGCTGCCCTTGCCGTATGATATAATACATTCAACAAAGAGCGAGTGCGCCCGCCTTTCCCTCTGTACAGTTCAGTTGTTAACTGACCTCTGTCTTCGCGGATTTCAACAACAGAAACCCCCCGTTATTAGAATCGCCCACGCACGACATTACATTGCAAAACACCCTTTAAAACTAGGGAGCCTCGACGTAGACACACAACTTGCCAGTAATAATAGTCAAATACCCCCAAATCACACTCATTCGTCTTTGAATGATGTAGTTTTAAATATCTTCTATTAGAAAATAAGATAGGATGGTCGCGGCTGGAACGATTTTGATCACGTGTCTGATCAACAAAGACAAACCAAGTATGTCACGCTATTGTTTTTCTCATAAAATGCAGACTGCGTGCCTTCCTAAGTAATCGATTATTAGCATGGTATCGTAATTCAGAGAGACGGTCAGTATCATGTCCATAGCACTTAACTTCCCATGCCCACCCCACCAAAAAAAGAAAAAGAAAAACATTGGTCATTAAACTAATTTGTGTTGTACTACGTCAGTGCGTAGGTCGGTATCTGACGAATATGTTGTTGTTGTTTAACCATAGGCAAAACATGAGCAAACAGGCCTGTAATCAAAACCATTCCAGCCATGCTCATCTTGTCTGTTGGTTGTAAGCACTACACTATCATTTCTTTATTTAAGACGGTAGGGAGCAATCTGGGGGGAAATGCACCCCACTCGTTAGTTTGTAGGATGAACAATAAATTTATCATTAGGTCTAGTATGCATCGACGAAAGCAGGACCCTTGGAATACGACCCGTTGTTCTATAAAGACACGACACTTGGAAGTTATTAATGACGAGTTGACAGACGGAGCGAAACAAACAAAAAAACACTGACACATTATCAAAAGGAATCCAGAATGAAATTAAAAAGTAAAAGTACATATTCGCACACACATACTTGTGTACGTGTGGGAGTAAGTACAGCAACGATAAAAGATTTTGACACAGCAGAGAGAGTAAAGTATGTTGAAATACATACGAGAGAGAGAGACTTACTAAATAAAATAACAACAACAATAATATAAAGCAAATTAATCTGATGTCTGTTTTATAAGTAAATGTTAGTTACTAATGTTATCTTAGTAAAACTGGAATTTGCAACAACAAAAAATAAGAAACTGACGAAGTTGATAGGAAACTGAAGATGAAATTTGAACGAAGACAGTGTAAAGTTTGCCACGGATAAATATTGTTGTTGTAGGATAACAAGAATTTTTAAAATGTGGCGAAGACAGAAGTATTTAATATTTTGACATTTCTTTTATCTCGAGTTCGACTTAAAGAAAATAAAAAGTAAATATCACAGCAATGAGTCGGAAAAACAAGATATTGTTCAGACTTCCACTGGTAAAATTATTATAATGATTCAATATGTGTATGTGTATGTATATATATATATATAGTATGACATAAGTATTCACATTGATACAGGTATACATATATTCACAGAACGATATATGTGTATATATATATATATATATATATATATATATATATATTATATGCTATATAAATTCTTGGCCCAAAAAATATACACAGAAATTAATTAGTTTAACATATATACATATGTGTGTGTGTGTATACGATATAATTATGGGAGTGGTGAGTTTATGAATAAAGCAAGTGCTTTAGATAAAACAAAAATGCATTTCATTTGTTTGGCGTAATTTTTCTAAGTCTGCATATAAAATGTGTCGCCTGGCTTATTCATGCAATTAACATGTTTTATGTTGGTTTTCTGGTCGACAAGTAAAAAAATAAATAAATAACATTTTAGTCTTTACAGTCATATATATAAAATACTTACTCGCCCATCTTCCCGTCGTAGCAGCAGCTAATAATAATAGTAAAAAGATAATAAATCCGAGTATAATAATTCGTGGAGCAAGGTGCTGCTGAAATGCGCAGGATGAAATGTGAAGGAGAGATCTATGAATGAGAGAAACGTAACGAGGTTTGAATACGTTGTACGGATGGACAGAATGGAAATAAACAGCAATCGCAGATGGTTTGTCAGTTGCTGTGGAAACGCAGTAGGCGTCTGTCGGAAGCTGGTTGTACAGCAGGAATTAATTAATGTACTTGTTTTCGGGTGGGAGGATTCGATCTCGGTAAAACGAACTCACCAAACCACCTATCAAGTCACTGATTCAAAGCTTCCTCAATACAATCTATTTTTCTCTCGTTCTTCTTATGGTGCCAGTTGTGTTTCTTGTAATTAAATTACAGCATATAACAACAGCTCCCAAGCTTTTTTCATTTCGTCACGCATTGGAGATCAAGTGTAAAAAAAAAACAAAAAAAATTAACAAAAGCTGGCGTATTTCGTATGAAAAGTAACACTTCACTGGTACGCTTTAAGCGTAAACATAAAGAAAAATAAATTCTTTGAAGAAATGTAGGCGCAGTAGTGGCTGTGTGGTATGTAGCTTGCTAACCAACCACGTGGTTCTGGGTTCAATCCCACTGCGTGGCATCTTGGGCAAGTGTCTTCTGCTATAGCCCCGGGCCGACTAATGCCTTGCGAGTGGATTTAGTAGACGGAAACTGAAAGGAGCCCGTCGTATATATGTATATATATATATGTGTGTATGTGTTTGTCCCCCTCGCATTGCTTGACAACTGATGCTGGTGTGTGTTTACGTCCCCGTCACTTAGCGGTTCGGCAAAAGAGACCGATAGAATAAGTACTGGGCTTACAAAGAAATAAGTCCCAGGGTCGATTTTCTCAACTAAAGGTGGTGCTCCAGCATGGCTGCAGTCAAATGACTGAAACAAGTAAAAGAGAAAAGAGTAAAGAGTAATCATCTGGTTTATAAATCATAGTTAGGAAAATAATTTAATACTAAAAGAAAACTAAACTGGATCTGTATTATATGACAATGCTATAGTGAGTTTTGTAAATGTTTCGTTGTCCCAACATGAAAAATGAAAGAGGTTACCCTGAAGAATGGTGAGGAATGGACGCGGGAAAGGGCCGTTCCCCGTCGTAGGATTCATTTCTACAGACGGTAATCGCTCTCCTCCAGATTAGATTCTTGCTTGAGGAAGTGATTCAGGGACCCAATAAGCCAGCTTTTCTAAATTTCTACCGGTTTAGGTTCGAATCGAACCAGTCGGGGAGCAACTGGTGAACACAGGCCACAACTCAGTTGGAGGTGACTTATATCGAAACAACAACGACAACCCCTATTAAAATAACGAGACTCGAATATTTAGAACATACTCTATTTAATCTATTTAGAATACTGGAAAATAAAAATGAACAAATGGGTATTTCAGCTTAGCCATTATGGCATTGCGCATTTGGCGTCTCTGATTCGGCAGCTTACTTGAGAGTAGACAATTCTCTCTCTCTCTCTCTCTCTCTCTCGCTGTGTGTGTGTGCTTCTTGCACCAAAACAACTGTCACCAAAATAAGCTGAATGTCCAAATAATCAGCGTTCAAACTGCACCCAGTCTGTCTCATTCTGGGGTAAAAATCTTTGAAGTGTTTGTAATCTGATGTTGTAAGACTTTATGTCATCACCGGGCTGTCATAGTCTGCCAGGTTTTGTTTGTATGTTGGAATAGAAATTAAAAATGGTTTTAATTCATTCAAAAAATTCACAAAATTAAAGGAAGAAATACAGCAATATCCTAACTATAATTAAATATGTTTTACAAGAACCGAGTCTTATACAAGACATGTAACAATTATAAATACTGAATGAGCATATACGAGTTCATTCTACCTTTGTTGTAGAAAGACCATAACCAATCATATCTGTCAGGAAACCTAGAGCCCCAAGTCGAGTTTGGAATTTCAGTTACCCTGTTTCGCTAGAGTGGCACAACTAGTGAAGAAGAAGAGGAAGAAGTGCATTTGTTGTGGTGAAAACCTAGTTGGAATATAGTGGCCCCACTATTAAGGCGCTATTAGTTAGCACGCCGGGCGAAATGTTTTGCAGTATTTCGTCTGCCGCTACATTCTGGGTTCAAATTCCGCTGAGGTTGACTTTGCCTTTCATCCTTTCGGGGTCGATGAAATAAGTATCAGTTACGCACTGGAGGTTGATATAATCGGCTTAATCTGTTTGTCTGTTCGTGTTTGTCTCCTCTGTGTTTAGCCCCTTGTGGGTAGTAAAGAAATGGGAATATAGTGTCCCCATAATAATAATTCACTGCCAATAGGTGATTTGATAGTAAATCTGGTACCGCCAAATTAAGTGTTATCATGGCCTCTCTACCACCATGTCTCATCTCTTTTGCAGATGGCATGAAAAAGAGGGAAACTTTTCTTTTCACTCATTGACATGACATCATCTCTCCCCTTTCCGGTCTTCCTTCCACCACAGTATTTCTCGACAGTGGACGCAGTGTCGATTTTCAACCATTTAGAAAATTCAAAAACGCATAGATGCAGTGGACTTGCATCAGTTAATTCCATTTTGTTTGCTCGAATAAACTGACAAAATAGAACTTTTACCAAAAGATGAAAGTCAAAATGGTAATCAGTTGTAATTGGGAGAATGGTGTTGGAAAAGGAATGGGGGAAGAATTCATTCAATGTATAGCTTGCAGCTAAGCCGAATGGGTATGTTGTTGTTGATGATATTACAGTAGAAAATACTGCCAAATTTAACAGCTTTCAGAATAATCTTAATGTGTCATTCAACTTAGCCCTTGCCATATGGCTTGCAAGATGTAGTTTTGTATATAACTTCTGCTTGTTGATTCAAATTATCTTTTATGTCCTTCGACAGCAACAAAACATTGCAGATAGACTCTCAATGTAAAGATCTGAATAATGAGTCTTATAACTAAATTTTAAACAGCAACACAAAATATTAAAACAAATCTTTTTTACTTGTATAGTAAACTACAGTGGAGGCGCAATGGCCCAGTGGTTAGGGCAGCGGACTCGCGGTCATAGGATCGCGGTTTCGATTCCCAGACCGGGCGTTGTGAGTGTTTATTGAGCGAAAACACCTAAAGCTCCACGCGGCTCCGGCAGGGGGTGGTTGCGATCCCTGCTGTACTCTTTCACCACAACTTTCTCTCACTCTTACTTCCTGTTTCTGTTGTACCTGTATTTCAAGGGGCCGGCCTTGTCACTCTCTGTGTCACGCTGAATATCCCCGAGAACTACGTTAAGGGTACATGTGTCTGTGGAGTGCTCAGCCACTTACACGTTAATTTCACGAGCAGGCTGTTCCGTTGATTCGGATCAACCGGAACCCTCGTCGTCGTAACCGACGGAGTGCTTCCATCCATCCAGTAAACTACAAGGGGAAGTCAAAATTGTTCGGACTTTCGCCATGACTTATCTTTATTATTGTCACATTGCCTTCTGCGCATGCATGCTTATAGTTGGTAGTATTGTGGTTACATGATCAAAGTTTGAGCCTGGTCACACCATTTTACTTTCTGGCTTTTACAGTGTAAACATGGCTACCCCACTGGATGGAAGCACTCTGTCGGTTACAATGACGAGGGTTCTGGTTGATCCGATCAACGGAACAGCCTGCTCGTGAAATTAACGTGTAAGTGGCTGAGCACTCCACAGACACGTGTACCCTTAACGTAGTTCTCGGGGATATTCAGCGTGACACAGAGAGTGACAAGGCCGGCCCTTTGAAATACAGGTACAACAGAAACAGGAAGTAAGAGTGAGAGAAAGTTGTGGTGAAAGAGTACAGCAGGGATCACCACCATCCCCTGCCGGAGCCTCGTGGAGCTTTTTAGGTGTTTTCGTTCAATAAACACTCACATCGCCTGGTCTGGGAATCGAAACCGCGATCCTACGACCGCGAGTCCGCTGCCCTAACCACTGGGCCATTGCGCCTCCACAGCCACCCCACTAGCAATGTGCACCAAAGAAGAACAAAGAACTGTGATCCAATTTCTCTGGTCGGAATGTGTGTGAGGTGCTGAAATTTATCGGAGGTTTTTAGTACAATACAGGGACAGTGCACTACCGTGGAGAAGTGTGTATGAGTGGATCAAGATGTTTAAAAGTGACCAGACAAGCATGATGCATGAAGAGGGAGCAGGACAAGAAGATTCAGCAAGCTTGAGAGGTGGCAAGGGTGAACCGGTTCCCCATTACCATTTCTTGCATCACTGTTCTTTGTTCTTCTTTGGTAGACGATGCTGGTGGAGCAGCCACACTTACACTGTAAAGCCACTAAGAAAAATGGTGTGATGAGGCTCAAACTTCGATCACATGACTACAATAGTACCAACTATATGCATGCATGCACAGGAGGCAGTGTGACAATAATATAGCAGCCCCTGTGCTGGTGGCACGTAAAAAGCACCCACTACACTCTCGGAGTGGTTGGCATTAGAAAAGGCATCCAGCTGTAGAAACCTTGCCCAATCAGACTAGAGCCTGGTGCAGCCATCTGGTTCACCAGCCCTCAGTCAAATCGTCCAACCCATGCTAGCATGGAAAGCGGACGTTAAATGATGATGATGTTATGGCAAAAGTGCAGATAATTTTAGACTTCCTCTTGTAAAATTTAAACTTTTTCTAGACTTCGTCTGAGCAAATGTATTGAAGAAACTGGAAATATTCATTTCATGTAGCAATTCAAGTTTAATGAATGAATATTTTCAGTTTTGGAATAAAATGTCTTTCAGTGCTGTTGGTAGATATGAGTGACAAATAGATGTTGAAAGCATTTTCTACACAGGAGAACAAGGTTTGTTTATCAAACAACAAAAACAAAAATTCAACATGTTTTTGTTTGGTGCTAACATGAGAAGAAACCTAAGTTTTAAACAGTTCTATAAACTGCCCAAATTCTTCATCAATGCTGTGTTCCAAATTTCTGGGAATGGTTTGACAAGATTTGATTATTTCTCTACAGTTTCTTTGATTGTAAACAACTGGAACCAAGCAAAGAATCCAAACACACCATTCACATTTTTATACTCTTTACTCTTTTACTTGTTTCAGTCATTTGACTGCGGTCATGCTGGAGCACCACCTTTAATCGAGCAACTCGACCCCGGGACTTATTCTTTGTAAGTCCAGTACTTATTCTATCGGTCTCTTTTGCTGAACCGCTAAGTGATGGGGACATAAACACACCAGCATCAGTTGTCAAGGGATGCTAGGAGGACAAACACAAACATACACGCACACACACACATATACATATATATACATATATACGATGGGCTTCTTTCAGTTTCCGTCTACCAAATCCACTCACAAGGCTTTGGTCGGCCGAGGCTATAGTAGAAGACACTTGCCCAAGGTGCCACGCAGTGGGACTGAACCCGGAACCATGTGGTTGGTAAGCAAGCTACTTACCACACAGCCACTCCTACACCTATTCTTTTTAACTTTTTTTTTTTTTGCAGAGCAAAAAAAAGAAAACTATTAATAATGGCAAGAAATGTTCTGTTTGTTTAACTTCTTCTGTCTGAGATTCAACAAATGGTTAAAGAGTGTTATAAGCATGGAAATAATGATGCTGGCCAATTCTGTTTTTGTTCTCTTCAAAATTATTGCTGATAATCTCCACCTTCAATCAGCTCTTTGTGTATTTGCTCAATGTCTGAAAAAGTCGACCACATAGCTTGATATCCTTGGAAGAATCCATGGACTGCACATGCTGAGTTCAAGTCTTGGTCAAAAGAGTGTACAGAAAAAGGGTCATTTACTAAACTCGTAACACCATTCACTATCTACTTTATACTGATCTGTTCAAAATAATTGTTGTGCATATATAGATACAAATGTTCCAGGCCATAAAAAGACATGGAAACAGAAATACTGGTATGGCCATTCTTATCCCCATATGCAGTGGACCTAATATTGTGTATTGCCAATGAGGACTTAATGGACTGAACTCACTAAAACATCTTAAATCCTTAAAAAATGTTCTAGCCCGAAGGCCGCGGCCATGCTGGGGCACCACCGCTGAATGAACTACACTAATTTGTGAATCCACATCTGATACGTGGCACTTGATCAACAAGGGAGTTTGATGCTGCTGCCCGCATCTGCGTCTCCTGTTGTGAGGTAGGTTCATCTGGGACTCCCAACAAGAAGAGATCCAGTTTAGCTTTAAAGAAACCCACATCCACACCATGTAAGTCTCTGAGACATTTAGGGAGGATGTTAAAGAGCTGTGGTCCTCTGAAACCCAAGCTGTTGCAGTATCTGGACCTGTATTTTGATGGTGATGTTGGAATCCTTGGCATCTGTTAACAAATATTTTATAACTGTCAGCAATGTTAGTGGAGGCACATAGCCTAGTGGTTAGAGCAGCGGACTTGTGGTTGAGGGAATGCGGGTTCGAATCTCAGACTGGGTGATGTGTGTGTTTATGAGCAAAAACACCTAAGCTCCACGCGACTTCGGCAGAAGGTAATGGCGAACTTCTGCTGACTATTTCGTCACAACTTTCTCTCGCTCTTTCCTCCTGCATCTTGCAGCTCACCTGCGACAGACCAGTGTCTCATCCATGTGGGGAACCCATACGCCATGGAAACCAGGAAACCAGCCCTATGAGCCAGACATGGCTCAAGAAGGAACAAACAAACAGCAACTTTGGTATACCAGAAATTTAAAATCCTCCCCTCTTGATAAACCAGAAACTTAAAAGCCTTCTCTTTTAGATTCTGACTTTAACAATGCTTAAACCAAAACTTATCCTGCAGCAAAATTTACTGAATTGGACCCTGTCTCTACAGATTTTGTTTTAAACCAAGTCTTACAATACAAAAGCTCAATCCACAATATTATGTGAATTCATTCACTTATAGACAACATTGTTATTTAACCAAAATACAAGCTAACTACTTTCTCTTGAAACACAACACTAATATAACTTATATGGTGGAGGCGCAATGGCCCAGTGGTTAGGGCAGCAGACTCGCGGTCGTAGGATCGTGGTTTCGATTCCCAGACCGGGCATTGTGAGTGTTTATTGAGCAAAAACACCTAAAGCTCCACGAGGCTCCGGCAAGGATGGTGGTGATCCCTGCTGTACTCTTTCACCACAACTTTCTCTCACTCTTACTTCCTGTTTCTGTTGTACCTGTATTTCAAAGGGCCAGCCTTGTCACTCTCTGTGTCACGCTGAATATCCCTGAGAACTACGTTAAGGGTACACGTGTCTGTGGAGTGCTCAGCCACTTACACGTTAATTTCACGAGCAGGTTGTTTCGTTGATCGGATCAACCGGAACCCTCATCGTCGTAACCGACGGAGTGCTTCCATCCCATAACTTATATGATTTGAATTCACTATTGTTTCTCTCAGCAATGGTTGTCAATGCCATTTGGAGAAAGTGATTGAAAAAAAAAAGACAGAAAAATGAATATGTACTAAAACATATATAATAAATTCTCCTGTTGACTTTGACATAAGAGGAGTCCAATGGCTATTAGACCAGGCACAGTGATGATTTGTTTCAGTGGTGAAGGCTTTTGGAGGCTCAGCCACACTTCTTGGAAATTCTGATAGAAAAAATTTGGTGCAAATGCTTGCCACAAACTCAGTTAACAACACACCTAAGGCTTCCATCACCTGTAACAGTTGCTTTTGTCAGGGCTTAGAGTCTAAAACACACTCTTTTAGATTAAATGCCCCATTGGGTACCAATCCCCAAATTTCTAAGTTTTCATGCATACACACACACATACAAACGCATGCGCGCACACACACATATGCACACAGCACTGATGTCATGTGAAGCGCAGATTGTGACACTGAAACAACATCTGGAGTAGAGGAAAGCTACCAAAAGCTATTTTGCCCAAGTCTGAGACCATGAAATCAACAACATACTTGAGGAGAGAGACGAAATGAGAATTGATAGAGATTTCTCCCGAAGGAGCATTGGTAAAATCTTTTATCAGAACAACAGGGGACAAAATTGAACCAGTTCACTGAGAAGATGATACATGAGTATTATAGGCGCAGGAGTGGCTGTGTGGTAAGTAGCTTGATTACCAACCACATGGATCCGGGTTCAGTCCCACTGTGTGGCACCTTGGGATAGTGTCTTCTACTATAGCCTCAGGTCGACCAAAGCCTTGTGAGTGGATTTGGTAGACGGAAACTGAAAGAAGCTCGTCGTATATATGTGTATATATATATATATATATATATATATATATATATGCGTGTGTGTGTTTGTGTGTCTGTGTTTGCCCCCCCCCCCCCAGCATTGCTTGACAACCGATGCTGGTGTGTTTATGTCCCCGTTACTTAGCGGTTCGGCAAAAGAGACCGATAGAATAAGTACTGGGCTTACAAAAGAATAAGTCCCAGGGTCGAGTTGCTCGATTAAAGGCGGTGCTCCAGCATGGCCGCAGTCAAATGACTGAAACAAGTAAAAGAGTAAAAGAGTATGAGTACCTGGCATGCAGAACAAAAACCCTAGAAGGGATCAATCATGTCAACAGCTGGATATGGAGTATCCCCACCAAATACCTAGAATGACTGCACTCATGAAAAACAACATCTCTGTGACTATGGTGTCCAAGGCGGTCAAGGAGGAGGTCGGCAAGCGCTTAGGGTGCATGGAAAGGCCTCTGCTCACTCACTGTATTCAAAAACAATGTTAAGTGTGCTTTTGTCGCCTTCTTAATGATTTGAAGTGTCATGGAAATCAAATTTTCATTTTTTCAGATGAAAAAACTTTTGTGGTCAATCCAGTCATCAACAAGCAGAACAACTGCATGGTCAGTTTCAGCCAGGATGTCTCTGAGGTCCGCTATGTGTCCATGACCAAGTACCTGGCTTCTGTGATGATGCTTGGCATCAAAGGTTCGAATGGCGAGAAGATTCCTCTGCTGTGGTTCACAGCTGGTTACAGGCTCACTGCACTGCGGCCAACTACAGGGACATCTCGGACACAAAAGTCCTGCCCTGGGTGAGAAAGATCACGGAGAAAGCGGTCTACATCTTTCAGCAGGTTGGTGTCCCAGCCCACATGGTCAATGCCACGCAAGAGTAGTTATGGTCAAACATGAACATCTGGTTGAAGGACTTTTGACAGCTGCAGTCGCCCGACCTCAACCCCTCTACTACAGCATGTGGGTGCATGTCAAGATCCGCCACAGCAATGTCGAAGAGCTGAATTTCACTGTCAACCACATGTGGGCCAGCATGAGGAAGGACTTTGTCCATAATGTGTGCACAGCTTTCAGGTCTCGCCTGGAGCCCGTGCTCGCCGCTGAGGACGGCCACATTGATTGATATTAGTATTTAAACACATATTTCTATGTTAAAACAATAAAATCATGTCTAACTGCAACAAAACTGTCACTGTGTCCTTTCTTGAGAGCATCGTAACAAGTGTAACAAAACTTTTGCAAATCCCAGTATACTCTTTACTCTTTACTTACTTGTTTCAGTCATTTGACTGTGGCCATGCTGGAGCACCGCCTTTAGTCAAGCAAATCAACCCCAAGACTTATTCTTTGTAAGCCTAGTACTTATTCTATCGGTCTCTTTTGCCGAACCATTAAGTTACAGGGACGTAAACACACCAGCATCGGTTGTCAAATGATGTTGGGGGGACAAATACAGACACACAAACACACACACACACACACATATATACGACAGGTTTCTTTCAGTTTCCATCCACCAAATCCACTCACAAGGCATTGGTCGGCCCAAGGCTATAGTAGAAGACACTTGCCCAAGGTGCCACGCAGTGGGACTGAACCCGGAACCATGTGGTTGGTAAGCGAGCTACTTCCCACACAGCCACTCCTGTGCCTGTATATGTACAAACTTCGAAAAATCGCCAAACAAAGAACATATTAGGAACCTGAAAATCTGGACACTAGTGTGTGGATGTATTTAGCAAATCATTCTCCAAGAAAAAGAAAAAATGTTCTTTCTTTGGATGGGTGTTTCGAGGATCGGAGCTAATGATTCTGTGAAGGCGCGTGACTTAGCAGTTAGAGTATTCGGCTCACAATTGTAGGATTGTGAGTTCAATTTCCAGTGTTGCATTGTGTCCTTAAGCAAGACACTTCTTTCATATTGTTCCAATCTACTTAGCTAACAAAACTGAGGTGTACCTGTAATTCAATGGGCCAGCCTTTTCTATTCTGTGTCATTCTGAATCTCCCAGAGAATTACGCTGAGGATACAAGTATCTGTGGAGTGCTCAGCCACTTGCAAGTCAGCTGGCTGTTTTCGTCGATCGGATCAACTGGAACACTCATCGTCGTAACCGACGGAATACCAGTTAAAATTTATGATTCTCTACAAAATAAAAAAAAATTAAATAAAATAAAAAATACAGATTCAAGGCTGTGCCCCAGCATGGCCACAGTCTATAGAGTGAAATGAGTAAATAAATAAGGTCAAGAAAGACTTAAGATTTTGTCTAATATTTTAGACAGAATCCTTATTGAGGGGAAAAGTGCTATAGCTCTGGGCTGACCAAAGCCTTGTGATTGGATTTGGTAGACGGAAACTGAAAGAAGCCTGTCGTATATATATATATATATATATATATATATATATATGTGTGTGTGTGTGTGTTGTGTGTGTGTGTGTGTGTGTTTGTGTGTCTGTGCTTGTCCCCCTAGCATTGCTTGACAACCGATGCTGGTGTGTTTACGTCCCCGTCACTTAGCGGTTCGGCAAAAGAGACCGATAGAATAAGTACTGGGCTTACAAAGAATAAGTCCCGGGGTCGATTTGCTTGATTAAAAGGCGGTGCTCCAGCATGGCCGCAGTCAAATGACTGAAACAAGTAAAAGAGAGAAGAGCAGTGAAATTGAAGAGGAGCAGCAAAGATTTTCATCCCTATTTGAAACACTAGATTTTTTCCACTTCTCACGACAATTTCACGGTTCACTTTCCGTCGATTTTCTAAATAATACAAGCTTTGCATACCATTTTGCACTCTCTCGATCAACTTTTAGTATATTTTGTGAAAAACTTTTCAGATTTCTGTTCCACTTATTTTCGAAGAATTTCATTCTTAGATGATTAAAACATAAACTTGTAAATATATATATATATATATATTTTTTTTTCACAAAATGTAAAAACTGAAGAAATAATTAGGGATCCTTGCTCACCCATCCTGCCCCCCATCAACAACAACAAAAAATTTTTTTGTCTTGGTTCGTAATCGATAATGCTAGAAACACGTATCCAAAGGAAATACGGTTTTTAGAGCCCTGGAAAATTTCCAGCCTCTATTCTACAGGAATACAAAAACCGTTAAACAGCTGTAAAAGAAAATACAAACTGTGGTGGGAACGAATGTGTACTCGAGTCTCGAGAGAAGGCACGTAGAGTAGTAGGGGACCAGGGGCTGAGATAAATTCGGACACGAAAGAATAGGAATGAGCTTTATTTTGCGTGAACTTAACAATATTTGAGAGGACGGAGCCTCACCTCGCCTCTTCGTCCGCCAAAATAATTAAAGGGAAATAACTATGGAGATACAAAAAAAAGTACAAACAACACTCGAAAGTGTAAGACATTAATTTAATAATAATAATAATAATAATAATAATAATAATAATGAAATTATTGTATACAGTGCTCAGGTGCACCACAACTTGTCAGAAAGTGCATATAAAGTACATGCAGTAATGTAAAAATGTCTGGAAAGCGAACAATGTATGAGTCAGATACATTCTTGCGTGTGTATGGAGGGGAGAAAATTAGGTGTGGTGTTGGCGAATCTCAGAAAGCATGGAAGTTTTGAAGGATGCAGTGCTCCGACAACTAACAACGGATGCCGGCAGTTTGTTCCATGCTTCAACAACTCTTAGCCTGAAAAAATGTTTCCTAAAGTCATGGGAGCTGTGCTGTTTTCTGATTTTGTAAATATGTCCACGGGTGTTAGACGGGTGGAGTTTGAAAAGGTGCTCAGAGTTATTGTTTGTAAGATGGTTAATAATTTTATGGGTGTCTGCCAAGTCAGCTGCCAGACGTCGGAGTTTCAATGTGTCCATGCCCAGGGAAGTTTCAGGCTTTGGACTGCGGCCATGCTGGGGCCGTAGAGACCTTGAAGTGCTTAATCGAACAGATCGTCCCCAGTACTTAATTTTAAGGTTTGGTATTTATCGTATCGTATCCTTTGCCGAACCGCTTGGTTACGGGAACGTAAACAAAACAACACGGGTTGTCAAGCAATGGGGAACAATCACAGACACGCGCGTGCTCATACACACACACACACAGCGAGCTTCCACATAGTTACCGTTTACCAAATACATTCACAAAATATTGGAAGATTTAGAGAAAGAAACACGTATAAGTACTCGACTTGGACTAGGTTGTCGCTACAAAAACCCCGAACGAATAATATCACATTATATCGGTGAAAGTAAAGAATACGTACACCCGGTGTTTAGGGTTAGGGTTTAGGGCTATTTTATCTTTATTTTCTTACCCGTAAGATATATTTTATTGCCTGACAGTGTTTATAGTTTTACAAAATCAAACTAGAAAACTGGACAAAACAGAGAACACAAATGAAAAAAATTAAGAAGAAAAGAGAAAAGAAAAAGTGAAAAAGAAAATAGAGAAAAAAAGGAAGAAAAAAACAAAACAATTCACCACCTTGGGTTGAAAAGTTGGGGGTGCTGGGAACCCTTTCTAATGACTATTTATTTCTTTACTACCCACAAGGGGTTAAACACAGAGGGGACAAACAAGGACAGACAAACGGATTAAGTCGATTACATCGACCCCAGTGCGTAACTGGTACTTAATTAATCAACCCCGAAAGGATGAAAGGCAAAGTCGACCTCGGCGGAATTTGAACTCAGAACGTAGCCGCAGACGAAATACCGCGAAGCATTTCGCCCGGCGTGCTAACGATTCTGCCAGCTCGCTGCCTTAAACCTTTCTAATGACTATTGAGGCTCGCCGGCACGTTTGCAGTGTTGCCACAGATGATGGCGAGGCTGAGGCGCTGGAACAGCCAAGTGCCCACACGAGCCTCACCAGTTACCTCTGCGAGGCGAGTTGCCCAGTAAAGACAGGAATCTCACAGTTAATGGTCCGACCCCACCAAACGTCTTGAACACCACAGGATGGAAGATGCAGTTGGCCGACAGATCGCGGTATTTCAGGATTTTGTTCAGCTTGGCCGCAGAAGCCGTGGATCTCGCCCTGATCGCAGCATCCAGGATGTGAGAAGAAGCAAAGGAGTCGCTTACTGTGACATCCCAGACAAGGCACCTGCCTTGTGTCCAGGGGCACAGAATGAGGCCATCAGGTCTCTTCCCATCATATATGGACAATCCAAATGGTTCCAAGATGGAGGGGGTGTTTGTCCGGGCCAAACTCCTCTTGAGTATCAGGTTTAACTCTGTGTGACGTGCGAAGCAACCAGCATTCATGCAGCAAGAAAGACTGTGGAAGCCTGTGGAGTTGAGGAGCCAGTCACAACGACAGATCAAACCATGCGTCAACTCCCACTCTGAGGGCAACGGAGACACAAAGTTCGTCCAAGCTGAGTAGGCCACCAACGTTAGCCACAGGGATGGCATCGATCCAGTCACCTGAGTATTTGGCGCTAGCAGACAGTAAGCGGCACCTTGAAAACTGGTCTGACTGGATGAAGAGGGAGTCGAAGGTGGCCTTCGAAATTATGTTGTTCTTAAGCTCTCTGACTCCAACAGTCCTACACTTTCTCAGGAGCAGTCAAGTCTAATTCACTCCAGTGTTGGAGAGCTTTATCCAACTCCCTGTTGGAACTGGTCCGAGTAGAGGATGTTGCTCATCAGGGTGGAGCAAGTGTGGGTAGAGGAAAGGAAGCAGGGGAGAGAGAGGGATGAACACTTACGAAGACCAAGGCCTCCAAATCGCTTGGGCAATACAGCCTGATAGCGGGACGTTGGAGAAAGTCTGACATTGACTAAGTATTCGAGTCTCTCAAAGATTAGGTTGTCGAAGCGTTGGAAGCACGATGGGAGTCGGTAAGATGAACTGACTCTGAGTAAATATAGAAGCTTAGGGATCGAGAGGTAATTCCTAAGTATGAAAAAACCTTGATGGGGTTCGATAGCTTCAATATTTTTCAGCAATTGCTCAAGGGCATCCACCTTCGACTGGAAGATGGATTCAAAGGCAAGGTCAGTGATTGGGGCACCTAGAGAGCACCAATCCGATAAGGGAGGGACTGCAATGGAAGGGAAGGACTCTGCAAAAAGGTCAATAGTTGGTTAATGCTGAGAAGCCGGGTGGTTAAGGATACAGAACTCCTATTTGGAGCTGTTTACTTGGAGACCCCGGCGACCAAGCTCCCCAACCATCACGTTTGCAATAGCGAGAACCCTGTCCGGAGGTCCCTACAAACAAGCATCGTCGAGATTCCAGACGTTGAGGTTTTGCTCAACCCCCATCTTGGTAATGTCATCAATTCCCAATGCAAACAGAGTGGGACCAAGTGGGTCATCCTGTTGGACTCCTGAGGCAGAGGTGATGATTTGGACACCGAAAGAGAGGTAGGAGGGCTCCCGATAAGCCTGCCATGCAAGGCGGTAAAGTCGCGGGACCTTCTCTCTTACTGAGAGAATGGGGGCGAGATAACGAAAAAGTACCCCCTTTTCTTTGTCATTCTTTTGTAAAAACTTGTATTATGGAAAAACAAATATCGGTAATTATAAGTTTCATACATGACATTGTTACGGAAATTGAGATTAGTGAATGTAGAATACAATTAAGTATAATCTAACTAATGAAATATTTCGCGTAATATAAAAGAAATGAGCTAAAATTGTTTAGTATGTGTCATGGTGCTTATGTGCTCGCTCGCCGCTAACTTTAGAACTTGGTACCTCCTCTGTGCGCGGTCCCAGCCCAGTTTTGGGGTGAAGATCAGGGTTTCGAAGTAACAAATAAACAAATTGGTGTAGTTGAAACTCATTCTGATAACCACTGTCACTCCATTAACGTACAGGTTAAGAACTGTGGGGGAAAGAAAACCAGAAAGCATTTGAGGAGAGGGTTCGAGTATGGTACAACGATTCGCCCCTCCACCCCCACCAAAACTTAAGTGCCTGAAAGCCATCGCTGTCTCGGAATGGTTTATTCCTCTCCTCATCTATCTTCCTTACTCCTCACCTCCATTTTCTTTTTGTTTCTTGCTCCCGCTCTCTCTTTTTCCTTTTCATTGTATTCCTTTTTCTTTTTATCTCCTTTTTTTTTTTGCTACCTTCGGGTCCTTGATCAAATCATGAAAAGAAAATTTAACGGAAGGAAAATTAAATAAAAGGGGTGAAGAGATCACAGCTTAGCACGGGTAGATGGATAGAATGGTACGTAGATGGAATGGAAGCACTCCGTCGGTTACGACGACGAGGGTTCCGGTTGATCCGAATCAACGGAACAGCCTGCTCGTGAAACTAACGTGTAAGTGGCTGAGCACTCCACAGACACGTGTACCCTTAACGTAGTTCTCGGGGATATTCAGCGTGACACAGAGAGTGACAAGGCCGGCCCTTTGAAATACAGGTACAACAGAAACAGGAAGAAAGAGTGAGAGAAAGTTGTGGTGAAAGAGTACAGCAGGGATCACCACCGTCCCCTGCCGGAGCCTCGTGGAGCTTTAGGTGTTTTCGCTCAATAAACACTCACAATGCCCGGTCTGGGAATCAAAACCGCGATCCTACGACCGCGAGTCCGCTGCCCTAACCACTGGGCCATTGCGCCTCGTGGTACGTAGACAGGCAGGTATGCAAGTAGACGGAGGGCCAGACAGAAATAAAGAGATAGAAGAAGCATAAGAAGAAGACTAGAGGATGATAAGAAAATAATAAAGAAAGTAAAGATAAATCTAAGCAACCACATCGTAACTCTTTGAGAGAGATTAGTGAAGTCTGCTCTGTTGCAACTATTTTGATAACAACTGAGACTAACCCAGTATCTTCACGTAATACTTCCTCTACTTTCTTGTGCCCTAATACCGTTCGTTAGCATATATGGATGGCTGGGGTACACTAGAACAATCCTTTTGTCACTGCTGGGGCCAGGTTCCATGAATAAACCTCCAATAAGAGACGGCTGTACTTACAAGATCCAGTCTATGTCCACTGACTACTTCCAAGTTGGTCTATTATTGTACTTAGCAATAATCCCACGGACCGTGGTTATTACGTTGCGTAGACGGTGATACAGAAAAGGAAAATTACCATTAACAACTAAAGACAGTGTGATATCTTTATATATAAAAGTCAAGTTGTGTGTCTGTCTCCTACGATTTAGATTCCTAACTACTCCCACATTTTGCGGCGCAGTTTAACCAAAACCGGGTATCTTATAGTCGTGATTCATATCGAGCCCTTCTGGGTATTAGCGCGCGTCTACGATGAGTCTACGATTTTTAAAATAATTTACTATAATTTTTTTCCATTTTAATGCATTTTTCGCTATTATATAAGGGAAGTAATTCTCTAAAAATGTCTACGATGAGTCAACGATTTAAAAAAAAATTACCATAATTTTTTTTCCATTTTTAATGCATTTTTTTGCTACTTTTAGGCTATAACTCTAAAAATGCTTTATAGTTATTTCCCTTATAAACCCGAGCAACGCCGGGCGATACTGCTAGTTAGTTAAATAATATTAAAAGAAAAGTGAATACAAGAGTGTTTGTGTTAGCTTTCTTACCGCAATGTCTTTGTTTTACTCCTTCAGTCACCTCGCAAAACAATTACAACCCTAGAAAATTGAGTAAAGGAGTCCTTGACACGCTATACGAGACAAAAGATGAGACGGTCAATGCTGGAACGTCTTTGATCATGAGTGTGCTTGATCGGGAGAATGACCAAAAAGTTTAAAAGATAGAAGCAGTTATGAAAAGAAAATAATAATAATATGTTTATTTGATAAACTTGGTCCTTGTGCTTCCCAAGTAGTCTAGTGGTTAGGATTCCGCGCTCTCACCGCGGCGGCCGGGGTTCGATTCCCCGCTTGGGAAATATGCATCTTCTTTTAATATTTAATCGTTTGCTTCACTTTCTAAAAAGAATAAGAGTAACTAATACGAGATGTAATATTTATCACTCGATACAAAAATTAGTATTCTAGTGTTTTGTTCCAATCTTTTGGCGATTCAAAAAGAAAAACAAAAAGTAGCTTTCCCAAGCGGGGAATCGAACCCCGGCCGCCGCGGTGAGAGCGCGGAATCCTAACCACTAGACCACTTGGGAACTACGTAATATATACTCAAAATAAAAGTGATATTTTTGTTTCATTAAAGTGTTATGGCGACTGAGACATGCTTAAATTAATTCTTCTGTATTAATTATATTACCTTCTTGTAGAAGAAGAAAGTACGATTTGAATCTTAATCTGAGACAGCCTGTTTGTACAGCATTAACTGCATAAATGTAATGGAACTACGTCTCATGGTAATGTAATATAATTATCGTGATAACAGGATAGCGTTAATAATTACGATGACAACAGAAATGTGAACACTGACTTCTAAATTATTCTTATTGTATTGAAGAGGGTTCGTTATCAAAATAATTATGGTATATAATAACAAAATACTCAAATACTGTATACACATTGTGTCACAATCGCCTATGATCCACTTCGTATGAAATGAGTTGGGTTTGTATTTATTCTTTTATTCTATAACCGATTTTACTCATTTGCTTGCGGCCACGCTGGGGCACCGCATTATACATCACCGGGATCCCTTGAAAGTGAAATATTCTTACATTAAGTACCCGAATGGGCTTTCTTCATTTACTGTTAATCACCAACTCTCTTCTATATTAATCTGTGATGCCCATTCGCTCTTAATTTCCTCCTATAATTTTGTATATTTGTGCTAATGTATGAAATATTTTTGATCCAAAAATTCATTCAACTTTTTATCTTGCTAGTTTTATCCGCAGCAGCACTTGTTTTTCGGTACTACTTGAGAAGAGTGGCCCCGGTGCGCGCACTCGCTAACTCGCGCATCCGGGCTAGTTAGTCATGACAAGTCGATCCTTACTTTGTGTTATTTACTTTTTTAAAAAAATTATTTACTTTGTGTAAAAAAATTATGTATTTTGTGTTTTATTTACTTAGCTAGGTAGTTGTTCTAGGATCGACTAGTCACGACTAGCTAGCGCGAGTGCGCGCACCGGGACCACTCTTCTCGAGTAGCATCTTGTTTTTTTATTATTCAATCCTGCCGAACTGCTAAGTCAGAAACCGTACCGACGGAATCTATCTTAAAAACTTACAAATATGCCTCTGAAAAATAAAAATAAGCAATGACATTGTTTAATTAGCTTAATTAAACGTATATAATATTTAGTTACAGCAAATGTGTAACTAAGTAAACAAGCTAATTAAACATTGTTTATAAGAAGACGGTTCTATGTCAAATAAGTCCCTTTTAACATCAAAGTCCCCGGTATTTCTATTCACACCGTTATGAAAGACATTACGTTATAAAACCAACGTGAGAGGTCATTCGAATTAGGAAAAATAGCAACCAAATATCTACCAAATTACACACTACTGACACGAAAAGGAGAAGGATACATTATATAACGAATCCCAACCCTATATACACAGTGACCGGGGTGGTTCTGTAAGTGTCGACCCAAGGTGAAACAAGAAGACTGATTTTCCCTCTTGTCATTAGCCAACATTTATCTGTTCATTCTTCACGTGAGTAGCAAACGTGTCTCAAACCTTTAAACGCTTATTATTATTACTATCATTACGTGTATGTTTTTCTGTGTGTGTGTATATCTATCTATCTATTAGAAGTGGGACTGGATGGCCGAGTTCGAAACTGGTTTTCCTTCACCGCAGCCCTGAGTTCATGTCCTCGTAAGCGTGAGTGAATAGTTAAGAGATTTGCTTTCCAGCTGTGAGGTCCTGGATTCGATCTCACTATGTGGTGTGTTGAACGAGTGTCGTTACCGTCAGATGGATTGTACTTGTTGTTCAGAGATGTACTCTTGTTCCACTGTGTAACGTTGATTCAGAGAATTACTAGAAGTATATGTGTCTGGGGAATATTCAACCACATCATACGTCAATGCATTGTGTTGGTCATCTGTTTGATTGAATAACTGGACGAAGTCGATGGGAAAGCCCATCTCTCTCTGTATCTCCTCTCCCCCTCTCTGTATCTCTCTCTCTCTCTCACACACATACACACACACACACACACACATACATCATTATCGTTTAACGTCCGTTTTCTATGCTGGTATGGGTTGTACGGTTGACAGGAGCTGGCCTGTCGGGGAGCTTTCCAGATTTTAATCATCTGTTTTGGCATAGTTTCTACGACTAGAGTGTGCTGGTTACCTTTTACGTGCCACCAGCACGGGTGCGTTTACACAGATCCAGCACGAGTGCCCATTACGTGACACCGGCACCCGTAAAGGACAAGCTTGTGTGTATGGGTGGCAGCGATTTTACTTCACCCGACACGTCTTCTCAAGTACAACATATTGCAACAACCCCCGGTCCCGTGTCGTTTCCTCGGTGAGGCCCAGCATCTGAAGATCCTTTCATACATTCATAGATGCGTACGTACGTGGGTGAGAAGATGCTAGGGCAAACATAGAACAGATAAGCACCAATCGAACTCTTAAACTCCCAACTTCTTAATCAGAGTAAAGTAGTCCAACAATACAAGAGTTTGCTATTAGAAATAGTAAAGAGGAAACATTGACAAATAATTATAGGTGGAAAGAATTCATTTGTGTGTGTGCGTGCGCGCATGTATGTATGTCTCTCTCTCTCTCTCCCTTTCTGTGTCTGTCTGTCTGTCTGTCTATCTATCTACCTATCTATCTACCTACCTACGTACCTATCTATCTATCTACCTATCTATCTTCCCATCCATCTACCTAAATATCTACCTATCTATCTCTCTCTCTCTATCCATCTATCTATCTATCTATCTATCAATCAATCAATCATATAGATTGTGGTTTCGATTCCTTAATCAGGCGATGCATTGTGTTCTTCAACAAAGTAATTTATTTCCCAACGCTCCAGTTCCCTTGACTGGCAAAGATGTGTAATCCTCCGATGGACTGGTATCCCTTCCAGGAAATAAATGTATACAGCACAGAATCCAGTAAACCAGCTTCAGGAGCCTACAGCTTGGGAAAGACTTTTGATCCTTTTTGAAAAAGAAAGGCAGCCGTCAGGCAGAATCATGAGCTCACTGCATAAAATGTATTGTAGCATTTTTTGTAGCTTTGCATTTGAGTTCTAATTCCTCTCAGTTCGACTTTGCCATTCATTTTTGGGGATTGATAAAATAAGTTTCAGTGAAGCACTGGGGTCAATGTAATCAATGAGACCCCCTCCCCACAAATTTCAGGCCTTGTACCTAAAGTAGAAAGAATCATTGTTGTTATTATTATTATTGGTGGGATGGTAGAATTTTTATCATACCAAAGGAAGTGCTTAGCAGCATTTCTTCTAGTTCTTTAGTTTCTGAGTTCAAATCCCACCAAAGCTGACTTTGCCTTTCATCTCTTAAGGGTTCATCATCATCTTCATCATCATCATCATTTAATGTCCATTGTCCATGCTGGCATGAGTTGGACAGTTTGACCAGAGCTGGCAAGCTGGAAGGCTGCACCAGACTCCAGTCTGATTTGGCAGTGTTTCTACAGCTGGATGCCCTTTCTAATGCCAACCACTCGAAGAGTGTAACGGATGCTTTTACAAGCCACCGGCACAGGTGCCATTTGCGTGACACCGTTATCTGCCACGACTGCGATTTAGCTTGGCTTGATGGGTCTTCTTCTCAAACATGACATAATGCCAAACGTTTTGGTCATTCGTCATTGTCTCCGTGAGGTCCAACACTTGAAAGGTACTTTTCACGTGCCACCCACATTGGCCACCTTGCCTCCGTGTGGCCCAAAATATAGATTAAGTCCTGGAGTTAATATAACTAACTAGCACCCTCCTGCCAAATTGAAGCTTTATGCCTATAGTAGAAAGAATTATTATGTCTATGTCGCATCTTGGCATCTTCCCCTAGCCTAGAAATGCAACACTTTTCTCAACACATGAGCTGTTCCAAGTATTGCTGCTAATTGAGCACTTCCTAAGAAGTTTGGTATTTGCAGTTTTTGATGCCAGAATATTGCTTTCTTTGAGATGATCCCATGTGCATTGATCACAGTAGGCACCACACTCACTTTTGGGGCTTTATGGATACATGTCACTTCCAAAGCTAGGTCTTGGTACTTCCTGACTTTTTCATACTCTGTCTTCACGATATTCTAGTCTGCAGGTATAGCTATGTCAATGAAGATCCATTCTTTGAACTCATTATTATTATTATTGTTGTTGTTGTTGATGTTTTGATTCTTGCTGTTCTATTTGCCGTTGTTCTTTACTTGAAAGCAGGCAATAACAAATCACCAAAGATTTCAAGTAGTGCCTTCTCCTGTGACTCAAAGAGACAATACTCTCTTTAGAATGCGAGCCGGCAGAATTGTTTGCATACCAGGCAAAATGCTTAGCAGTATTTTATCTGCCTTTATGTTCTGAGTTCAAATTCTGTTAGGGTTGACTTTGCCCCTCATCCTTTCAGGTTTGATAGAATAAGCCCCAGTTAAGCACTGGGGCTGATGCAATTGACTATCCCCCTCCCCCAAAAATTTCAGGCCTTGTGCCTATAGTAGAAAGGACTATTATTATTATCAATGTTATAATTCTACTTGTTATTATCATAATATCAAAACCATATTTCTTTTTGAAGAATGACAAAAACAAGAAACTCTATTTAGCATTTATTCTTTATTTCTTTGCAGATTGTTGCCTGTTATTTCTGAAATGAAAGTTCATTGCCAAAAATATCTTTTGCTCTACCCACGCTGTTGTAAAAGACTTAAACAATTCTGTGATCAACACATCACAAACTTTCGACAGATTCACAATGCATCTGCAGCAATAAATACTTCATCTTTCAAGTTCACCAAATATGGTTTCCCAAACCCACATTGGTTCCCTATCAAACAAAAACAATTGCAAGGCTCCCAACACAACCAGCTCCGCTGCTTATCTGACGTCCCCTGTAAATTCAATGATCTTGTTTCTTCTGCCAACAAACAAAGAACACAGAAAAGCATGCAATTAGTCAAACCGGTGCGTAATTTGCCATTAAAGAAAGGTTTTAAAAGAGCAGCAATTTTAATACCAATGTGTATGATAGATGGGCAGCTTTCTTTACTGCTTACACTTCGGTCAATTCACTTGAAGAATCATCGCGGAGAAGTAAGGTGAGTGATCATCATCATCATCATCATCATCATTTAACATCCATTTTTCATGCTAGCATGGGTTGGACAGTTTGACCGGGGTCTGGGAAGCCAGGAGGCTGCACCAGGCTCCAGTCTGATCTGGCAGTGTTTCTACAGCTGGATGCCCTTCCTAACGCCAACTACTCCGTGAGTGTAGTGGGTGCTTTTTACATGCCACCAGCACAGGGGCCAGAGGGGTCTGGTAAATGGCCACGATCGGTTGGGGCATTTTATGTGTCACCAACATGGACAACAGTCAGGCAGCGCTGGCATCAGCCACGTTTGGATGGTGCTTTTTATGTGCCACTGGCACGGGTATCATAACTACAATTTCCATTTAAATTTTGATATCAGGTAGGAGACTCCAAAAGGGAACTCAGAGAGTAGCATCCCTGATTTCCTGGTAGAGGCCTTGGTCTCATGACCACTCATGTCTAGAAACTGAGGCATGCTCCCAGTAGAAAATCCAGCTCCAAAAAAGCAAGGGAGAATGGGCACCAGCCAGCCCAAAGGTCCATCTGACTGGCTCCCGTGCTGGTGGCACGTAAAAAGCAACAACCGAACGTGGTTGATGCCAGGGCTGTCTGAGTGGATCCCATGCCAGTGGCACGTAAAAAGCACCAACCGGTCATGGCTGATGCCAGTACCCTCTGACTGGCTCTTGTGCTGGTGGCATGTAAAAAGTACCATCTGAATGTGATCGATGCCAGCACCCACTACACTCTTGGAGTGGCTAGCGTTAGGAGAGGCATCCAGCTGTAGAAATATTGCTAGATCAGATTGGAGCCTGGTGCAGGTACTGGCTCTCCAGATCGCAGTCAAACCGTCCAACCCATGCCAGCATGGAAAACGAACGATAAACGATGATGATGATGATGATATCAATAATTATAATGTAACTTTTATCGTATTTCTTGGTGCTTATACAAATGAAACATATTTCCAAAGCAAAAATATTTATTACTTAAAAATTAAACAAAACAAATTTCTCATTTGCATACCGTAAATCCTCGAGTATAGTCCGCCCTTGAATATAATACGCTGGGGATTTTTAGGGGGCTGTACCTCTGAAAAACCTAAACCTTGTGTATAATACGCACCCCTTCTGTAACTTGAGTCAAGGAGGTCTATATAACGTCCTTGGTTTGTAAAAATGTATATGGTAATGTCCTTTATTATTATTGTATATATAACATAATGCAAATGTGTAGCATTTTTGTGCATTTTGTTTGCAGAAAATAAAGAAATAACAGTAATAACGTTTAATAAATGTTGCTTACTGCAAGTTATGGATGATTCTTTTATGACTTCATTGCTTTCAGGCTTAGCTTAAGGTATTTTCGCGCCCGACATCACAAAATGCGTCTGAATAAACATTGCCAGACAGTAAATAGACTCGGACATTGCTTAGAAAATAATTTTCATTTTTAACCTCGTGTATAATACGCACTATGGATTTTGACCTTTAAATTTTGGGGGAAAATGTGGATTATACTCGAGGATTTACGGTACTTCCTCCTTTAACTATTCTATCAGTTACTCCTCCCCTTCTTGTTTCTCTTTCATTCCTTCTTTCTTACTGTGTCCAGTTATGGTTTGTGTTTGTATATATTGAGCATTCTTTTATTCACTGCATGTTCCCAAGCCTGCCCCTCCATGATGACTCTCTCTCTCTTTCTGTATCTCCCTTTTACTCTCTCTATCTCTATGTGTGTGTGTGTGTGTGTGTGAAATCAACCGACCAATCTTTGTATCAGCCTTTATTATTCCTGAGAGATTATCTCCCTTTGTTCGGAATGAACATACGGAGACTTTCAGTTGTGCAGCCTGAAAACAAGTTTGATTTGAGATGTAACCTTTAAAACCCTATATCTATATCATTGATAAGAAAATATTGACACTGTTTTAAGAGAATACTACTATTATCTGGAGTTTTATCAGGGGATCACAGTCCCTTGACAATCAAACAATGTAGTTACTGATAAATCAGTCTTTATACATTAGACTGGATAATGGCTGTTGTTGTTATTATACAGATAAGACCCTAAGCCAAGTCTTTTGTGAGGATCATGATGAAAAATTGCCAGTTCTAGAAGGTCAGGCAGTTTTTCTTTGCCCAGTGGCTATGCTAAAAGAGATTGTATGATAGAAGACATTTAAAGGACACAATACACAAATTTCTCTTCAGCCAAGAGTCATCAATTCCTTAAAATTTCCCTTAGACGGAGAGATTGGATGGAGAGGGAGGTGCTGTTCTCCAGTAAATTTGCTGAAAATAAATAAGACAAGAATAGCCTAGAAGAATGGGCTAACCCTTGGCATACACTTATAGACTGGAGATTACAGCTGGGAGAAAGCACTCGCCCTTGATTAGTCCTGGGTCTGTGGGGTTCCTTTGATTGGCTCTGATGGTGACACATCTCCAGCAATTCCTTGACAATGATCAGGTGTAGTTGCTGTTTGTGAGACAGGTATTTCCACAGCTCTTTGACGAGCTGCAGTCTTGGGTTAATGCAGGGGTTCTCAACCATTTTTTATCCATGGACCCCTTTGATTAACATTTTATTCTGGTGGACCCCCATAGCCATTCAATGTTTAAAAACTAGTTTCATAGAAATTTCTTTCAAAATTCCATTTTTTTTTTTCCTCACATTAACTTGTGTAGGTTGAACTATGGAAAACGCTAGAGAAAGAATCTGACCTCTTTCTTGCAATACATACCAACACAGACATCTGAACCAAAACTTTTTCAGGGGTTCTTAAAGTATTATTGTGGATCCATGATATACTATTTTGTTGCGTAACCCTGCAAAAATCTTATCTGGATGCTCAGGGGCCATATGGACCCCAGTTGAGAACCTATTTCTTTACTACCCACAAGGAGCTAAACACAGAGAGGACGAACAAGGACAGACAGACGGATTAAGTCGATCATATCGACCCCAGTGCGTAACTGTACTTATTTAATCGACCCCGAAAGGACGAAAGGTAATGTCGACCTCGGCGGAATTTGAACTCAGAACGTGACGGCAGACGAAATACCGCTAAGCATTTCGCCCGGCGCGCTAACGTTTCTGCCAGCTCGCTGCCTTCTATACCCCAGTTGAGAACCACTGGGTTAATGAAAAGACCAAGACAGGGTCCTTGATATCTGGAACGTTATCAAGCACTCCTGGCCCTCTACCTGTTGGGCAGTGTGGTTGGTGGAAATTCTTGTATGACATTCTATAGAGGGTTTATGGCAGGCAAGGGCGATGTTTTGAGGGAGAACTCTGAGTATCAATGGAAATCAGTTAGCTGGGCTGTTTGAGAGGATTTTCAGGCTGACGACCAGGGATCATTTCCAAAAATCCTTAGCCTGGCAGTGCCATAGGTGGGAGGTATTACCTGTTGAAGATGAACTATACAGGTATGGCAGTGCCATCAGCAGAACGTGCCTGAGAGGAATGTCGAGTGATGAAACTGTTCTGTACACTTGTCCAGTGCCTGAGTGTTGCTGACTTGTGGAGTTATGTTGAACCCCTACTGTCATATATAGGATGATGGATAGGGCTATCAGCTGAGTCCATTGTGGAGATTATCCTGCCACCTTTTTTGGATTGGGAAGGTCAGTGGCCTTAGCGAAAGAGGTTGTGTAGTGGACCAGATAGAAAGGGCTGTAGACATATACATTCCTCTTTGGCCATGCTCTCACTAACTTTTTTCAAGTTTCACTTGAAAAAGAAAGTAAGGGTCGAGAGGAAAGTGCTGCTTTTAGGAATTTTGTTGAAAGGTGAACAAACATCATGAACATAGAGTGAATGAGCCTACTCTGAGCATATGAGGGAAGAAAACAGGGAGAAGATACATGCCTTAGTGGTCAGGGTGGTTTTGATTTTGTGGGGTTTCCATTGGCCTTCAGAAGTTTCCCTGTTTGGGGGAATTTATTGGTACGGTTCTTCTCTTTGTACACACTCCCTCATATAATTCTATGCTACATTGTCCACAGTGTTTCTGTGAAGTCTTTGTGGCTAATAAGAAAAGCATTGTTATTGTTGTTGTTGTTATTATTATTATTATTATTATTATTATTGTTGTTGTTGTTGTTGTTGCTGTTATTATTAAGGCAGTGAGCTGTCAGAATCTGGGTAAAATGCTTAGCAGCATTTTGTCTGTTTTTTACATTCTGAGTTCAAATTCTGCTGAGGTTAACTTTGCCTTTCATCCTTTCGGAGTTGATAAAATAAGTACCAGTTGCATACTGGGGTAATTGACTTAATCCCGCCCCCAAAATTGCTGACCTTGTCCCAGAATTTGAAACCATCATATTATTATTATTATTATTATTATTATTATTATTATTATTATTATCATTACCCTGCATGCATAAGCAAAAGCAAGGTACTGTAATCATTCATCTTCGTCTGTGTGTTTGCAAAATACCTGGAAAATGGCTGAACGGATTTTCACCAAATTTGTCAGAAATACTCATTGGGTGAGAGTTTCAAAATGATGAAAAATTTGGTTTGATTATCTTCAAACATGCAATAAATACATACATAGATATGCATGTATGTATGTGTGTGTACAGCGATGAATTCGAGGATTTCATTTATTTATAAGTTGATTTCTTAAGTATCACCATTATACTCTGTCTTTTACTTGTTTCAGTCATTTGACTGTGGTCATGCTGGAGCACCGCCTTTAGTCGAGCACATCGACCCCAGGACTTATTCTTTGTAAGCCTAGTACTTATTCTATCGGTTTATTTTTGCCGAACTGCTAAGTTACGGGGACATAAACACACCAGCATCTGTTGTCAAGTGATGTTGGGGGGACAAACACAGACACACAAACATATACACACACATACATACATACATATATATACGTATATATATATAAAAGCAATTAAGATTCAAGTCAATTCCAATGAATTTACTTGAATGTGGTACTTAACTTAGATGCACCAGAAAAAACTATATGGTGTTAACCATTCTGTAATGTGGGGTGATTATAAACGAGAAAGAAGCAACAAGAATGGATTAGTTTTTAGTACAATTGTTTCATACAAAGACAGGCTTTATTATATATATATATACATATATACGACAGGCTTCTATCAGTTTCCCCTCTACCAAATCCACTCACAAGGCTTTGGTCGGCCCGAGGCTATAGAAGAAAACACTTGCCCAAGGTGCCACGCAGTGGGACTGAACTCAGAACCATGTGGTTAATAAGCAAGCTACTTACCTTGTAGCCACTCCTACTCCACTTCTACACTCCTACTCTGGTGAAATTTTTTAAAAATTAATTCAGTTCAATTAAAAAGTATGGGTAAGCAACTCATTGTAAGCTACACTATAATTTGTGTATGCAGGGTATGCATCACCCTTCCAATGCCTTTCGTTTTTCTTCTTTTTTTTTTTTCCTTATTAATTTCTAGTTTTCCTGGAGGAATGATGGACAGAAGTGATGCTGATTTAACAGTCACAGCTCTTAGAGAAACACATGAAGAAATTGGCCTTGATCCAAAACTGATTGATGTCTGGGGTACCATGCATCCTCTTTCAAACTCGGTAAATAATTTTCCTATTTATTATTTTTTTTTTCTTGAGTAATTTAAATATAGCTTATAATTATTGATTTAGTTGAGTATGTGTATAAATTATTCTGAAATTAGACTTGCTTCCTTATCGGTTTTTTTCATGTGTATCTTTCAACTTCTGAAAATTTTCCATTATGTTTTCTGTCTTACTTCTTGCCACGTAACAACAACAACAACAATGATAATAATTATTATTTCTACAATAGGCACAAGGCCTGAAATTTTGTGGTCGGGGACTAGTCAATTACATTGACTCCAGTGTTTCACTGGTACTTAATTTATTGACCCTGGAAGGATGAAAGCAAAGTCGACCTCAGTGGAATTTGAACTCAGAACGTGCAGGCAGACAAAATGTCACTAAGCATTTGGCCCAGCATGCTAACGATTCTGCCAGCTTGCCACCTTAACAATAATAATGATGATGATAATAATAATAATAATAATAAATGCTCTGATGCAATACCAAGCAATGGCTCCCATGGCTTCTGATCTTAATTGATTGGAAGTGTCATCATGGACATGTTTTGTCTCTATGACAAAATCTATGAATCTACAAAACAGTATTTATACAGTCGTCCTCTAGAAATAGCAGCTAATTCCCCCCTTAAAAATACCATGCAATTTTGTAAAATGAAAGAGACATTGGACATTATAATCCTAGATACTTTGTGACTGTTGGGATGAGATGATCAAAGGTTGCATAAGTCTCCTCTGTCAGCTGTGACCTGGGGTTTAACATCAACAACAACAGTGGTGAATGTTGTCTAAAGGAATCTCTTTTAATTTGTTTACCTCAACAGCATCATTCCCTTTTTAATCCCCCTTTTTGGGGATGGGGAACAAGTTTAGGTGCTACTTTGGCATGTGATCTACAATTTAAAGGGAGATTACTTTAGATTACTTTTTAGTTGACTTTTTAATTTCTGAAAACCTTAGGATGTTATTCTTTTATTTGTTTGTTTTTTGACTGCTGCCATGCTGGAGCACCACCATTTTTAGTCGAACAAATTGACCCTGGGACTTATTCTTTGTAAGCCTAGTACTTATTCTATCGTAACCACTAAGTTACAGGGACGTAAACACACCAACGTCAGTTGTCTAGCGATGATGGGGGACAAACACAGGCAAACAAACATATATATATATATATGTATGAATATATATATATATATATATATATACGATGGGCTTCTTTCAGTTTCCGTCTACCAAATCCACTCACAAGGCTTTGGTCAGCCTGAGGCTATAGTAGAAGACACTTGCCCAAGGTGCCATGCAGCAGGACTGAACCCAGAACCATGTGGTTGGTAGGCAAGCTACTTACCACGCAGCCACTCCTGTGCCTACGTTAGCTAAATATTTTAGCAATGTAATTAGTGACAAGATGCATTTTTATGAAAAAATGGTCTTTTAGATGATGAAGAAGATATTGTCCTGTGTAATTGTTTTGGTGGAGAAATGAAGGAAGCTTGAAGAAAAGGGGAAAACGGTGAAATTCTGCTAACTTTCTGTTGCAAAACTCACAGCTGCCAAACTTGTGTGATCTACACGCTTATTTTTCCACCACATTTCTTAAAAATCGTGGTAGAGGCCTTGGTCTTGGAACCACTCATATCTAGAAACAGGTTGGAGGTAAGCAAGGACATGCACCCCGTAGAAAATTCAGCTCCAAAAAAGCCTCATGATAGCAGAGGAGAATGGGCACTGGCCAGCCCAAAGGTTGGGGTGGGCTGCACCTGCCTACCTCGGTTGCTATGGCATTGAGGTAGATCAGCCACCTTCGTTAATGGAGACAAAACCTGGATTTAAAACACTGGATTGATGATGATAATAATAATGAAATTATTGTATACAGTGCTCAGGTGCACCACAACTTGTCAAAAGTGCGTATAAAGCATATGCAGTAATGTACAAATGTCTGGGAAGTGAACAGTGGGCAAGTGCCTTCTGCTATAACCCCGGGCCGACCAATGCCTTGTGAGTGGATTTGGTAGGCGGAAACTGAAAGAAGCCTGTCGTATATATGTATATATATATATGTGTATGTGTTTGTGTGTCTGTGTTTGTCCCCCTAGAATTGCTTGACAACCGATGCTGGTGTGTTTACGTCCCCGTCACTTAGCGGTTTGGCAAAAGAGACCGATAGGATAAGTACTGGGCTTACAAAGAATAAGTCCCAGGGTCGATTTGCTCGACTAAAGGCGGTGCTCCAGCATGGCCGCAGTCAAATGACTGAAACAAGTAAAAGAGTAAAAGAGTGTACGAGTCGGTTACATGCTTGCGTGTGTATGGAGGGGAAAAAAAATCAGGTGTAGTGATGGCGAATCTCAGAAACCATGGAAGTTTTGATGAATCCTGGTTTCTTATTATTCAAGGCATAAATGAAACATGGTTTTATTAGTATTAAAATAGAAAAAAGTTTGATAAAATACATTTACAATGCTAAGTATGTACAACAGAATTTATTTTAAAAATTTAGAAATTGAGAAGTAAACTAAAATGTAACGTAATTTCTCTTTGAATCGTAGATAACATGCGAAAGTAAGAATGTAAGGGAGATAATTGCGTTTGTATAGGCAATATGCTAAGTCGATGATTTATGTCCCTTTACGTAAAGAAATACTTGCTGTAACCAATTTATAATATACTAGCAGTATCGCCCGGCGTTGCTCGGATTTGTAAGGGCAATAACTATATAAGCATTTTTAGAGAGTTATAGCCAAATAATAGCAAAAAAATGCATTAAAAATGGGAAAAAAATTACGGTAAATTTTTTTTTAAATCGTTGACTCATCGTAGACATTTTTAGAGAGTTACTTCCCTTATATAATAGCGAAAAAATGCATTAAAATGGAAAAAAATGATGGTAAATTTTTTTTTAAATCGTAGACCCATCGTAGACGCGCACTAATACCCAGAAGGGCTCGATATGAATCACGACTATAAGATACCCGGTTTTGGTTAAACTGCATCGTAGGAGACAGACACACAACTTCACTTTTATATATAAAGATTTTAAACTTAACTTAACGTCGATTACACACAAACTCAAAAACATTTGCGTATTTTCTTTGTTGTAAACATCCACTATTTTAAAACTGAAGATTTGTCTAATAATAATGTGTTCTCTTTTTGAGAACACATTATTATTAGACGCGCTCAAATGGTGTTTTTTTACATCCCACCTGCGCAGGAGTCAGTCCAGCAGCACTGGCAAAGACTTCACTTAAATGTTTTTTTCATGTGCCACCGGCACAAGTGCCAGTAAGGCGATGCTGGTAACGATCACGCTCGAATGGTGGTTTTTACGTGCCACCGGCACGGAAGTCATTTGGCTGCTCTGGCAACGATCACGCTCGGATGGTGCTCTTAGTGCTCCACTAGCACGGATGCCAGTCATCGAATTTGATTTCGATTTCACTTGCCTCAACAGGTCTTCACAAGCAGAGTTTAGTGTCCAATGAAGGAAAGGTACGCATAAGTGGGCTGGTTACACTCCTGGCATAGGCCACAATGTTACGGTCTCACTTGGTTTGCTGGGTCTTCTCAAGCACACCATATTTCCAAAGGTCTCGGTCACTAGTCATCACCTCGGTGAAGCCTAGTGTTCGAAGGTCGTGCTGCATCACCTCATCCCAGGTCTTCCTAAATTTATCTCTTCCACAGGTTCTCTCACCCGCTAGGGTGTGGCACTTTGTCGCACAGCTATCCTCATCCATTCTCACCACATGACTATACCAGTGCAGCCGTCTCTCTTGCACACCACTTCTGATGTTTCTTAGGTCCATCTTTTCTCTCAAGATACTTACACTCTGTCGAGTATGCACACTGACATTACACATCCATCGGATCGTACTGGCTTCATTCCTTGCGAGCTTACACGTCCTCAGTTGTCAAGGCCCATGTTTCACTGCCATGTGGCATGGCTATTCGAACATATGCGTCATACAGTCTACCTTTTACTCTGAGCGAGAGGCCCTTTGTCACCAGCAGAGGTAAGAGCTCTCTGAACTTTATCCAGGCTATTCTTATTCTAGCAGCTACACTTTCAGTGCACCCTCCCCTGCTACTGACTTGGTCACCTAGGTAACGGTAGCTATCAAATACTTCTAGTTTTTCTCCCTGAAATGTGGTGGAAGTTGTTCTCTGCACATTTTCAGTGTTTATTGCTCCTGAGCATCTGCCACATGCAAAAACTATCTTCCCAGTTAGCTTTCCTTTGATATTGTTGCACCTCTTATGTGTCCATGCTTACATTGGGTACATTTTATTACGCCTTTTCTACAGATTGAGCAGGGCCATCTACCTGAAGGGATTTGTGGTTTGCCTGCCTTCCTACTTATTAGGACTTTGGTTTTAGCTACGTTGACTCTAAGGGCCTTTCGATTCTAATCCTTGTTTCCACACCTGAAACTTCTCCTCTAGTTCTGATAGTGACTCAGCAATTAGAGCAAGGTCATCAGCATAGAGGAGCTCCAAGGGGCATCCTGTCTTGAATTCCTCTGTTATTGCCTGGAGGACTATGATAAATAGGAAGGGACTGAACCTTGGTGGACCCCTACCTCCACCCGAAATTCTTCACTGTACTCATTGCCAACCCTCGCCTTACTAACAGCATCCCTGTATATGGCTTGCACAGCTCTCACTAACCATTCATCTATCCCTAGTTTCCACATTGACCACCAGATAAGGGATCAGGGGACTCTGTCAAAGGATTTCTCCATGTCAATGAAAGCCAGGTACAAAGGTTTATCTTTGGTTAGGTATTTCTCCTGCAGCTGTCTTACCAGAAATATAGCATCAGTGGTGCTTCTCCCTGACATGAACCCAAAAATGTCCTAATTTATTTCTTTTATATTTTAAATAATAGGCAGCTTCAAGAGAAGTCACGCCAGTTGTTGGATTTGGTGGAGATATCAATTTGAACTCTTTGCACATAAATTCAAATGAAGTAAGCCGCTTTTAAAACATTTTTAGTATTTTCTTTACTTGATTGTATTTCTTAGAATATTGTCTTTGTTAAGGTCAAGCAGTTTCTATATTTTGATTTGTTCCTGTCATTCTCCATCTTTTACTGTAATCAATATAAAAAATAATGATAAATCTCAGAGCGAGTTATAAACAGTAGCGGTAACACATCGTGACGCATATTTGCCATTTGAATCTGGCTAACCCATAAGGGTGGATGCTACTGTAGTTTGTAGCCCCAGGAAGATATCTCCTCCAGCTGGCTATAGACACACTGTGAGAGGACACAGATAGTGTGTCTATAGCCAGCTGGAGGAGATATCTTCCTGGGGCTACAAACTACAGTAGCATCCACCCTTATGGGTTAGCCAGATTCAAATGGCAAATATGCATCACGTCACAATATAAAAAATAATTTATTAGAAAATATTTAAAATTGTTAGAAAATAACTTACTGAAAAATACACATTTTTAAAATGAAATTTGTAGAGATAGATTTTGCAAGAGAGTGATATGATTATTTTGGTAAAATTTAGGAAAATAACATATATTTAATGCACATATACAAATGAGATGAAATTCGTTTTAATCTTAAGGTAATAAAAATTTTTCTTTTGGGAATTAGCATTCATTTCATCATTTTGTATAAGCACTTAGATAAAAGTTAATTATAATTATTGTATGTATGTCATCATTATCATCATCATCGTTTAACGTCCGTTTTCCATGCTGGCATGGGTTGGATGGTTTGACTGGGGTCAGGCAAGCCAGGAGGCCGCAACAGGCTCCAATCTTATCTGGCAGAGTTTCTACAGCTGGATGCCCTTCCTAACACCAACCACCAGAAGAGTGTAGTGGGTGCTTTTTATGTGCCACACGCACAGGAGCCAGATGGGGCAAGAGGGCTGGCATCAACCACATTCAGATGGTGCATTTTATGTGCCACTGGCAAGGGAGCCAGTCAAGTGGCGATGGCATTGACCATGTTCAGATGATGCTTTTTACATGCCACCAGCACAGGAGCCAGTCGAGGTGAGGGGGCTGGCATCGACCACATTTGGATGGTGCTTTTTACATGCATTGTGGTCTGATTTGATTGTGGTCTGATTTGACTTGATATTACCCATGGTGATAAAAAAAATACAAAGTTACCTGTCATATGATTGGTAACACACTAGTGTTGATAGGAAAACCACTGAATCATTTTTTTCAAAAAAATCTGTAACTTTTAATAAAGAAACGAATTCAAAGATCTTTTATTTTGGTGTCTTTTTTTTCTTCTTCTTCAGGTAGAAAAGGTGTTCTTCACAACAATCAAAGATTTGTGTGACCCCAACAACCAGCAAACGACCCAATTTAGAACTGGTCATGGTTACACATTACCAGTATATTTATCTAGTCCTCGAATTTGGGGATTAACAGCTGTGATGATTCACCAGTTTCTAACAGTCCTAGCACCACATTTATATAATTTTAAAATTAAGCATCAAAGATCTATACAAAAAATAAAATAACATGATTAGCCATAATTAATTAACATGTATCAATCGATTTCTAGGTTATGAAGTTTTCAGGGAAGATAGCTTTGATATTTAATTTTTTAAAGTTCATTTCTGTAGAGCTTAATCAGTGGCTCAACCATTTTTTTACCAATGGACCCTTTTGATCCCTATTTAACTCAACTGGACTTCCATAATCGTTTGATGTATATATTTAAAAAAAATCTTACTTTATTTTTATAATTAAAGATTATTAGGAATTGTACAAAAAAAAAAATTAATATTTTGTTTTGTAGAAGTATCACCAGTTCATTGCATGTAAAATTTTAACGAAATCTTATGCGGACCCTTAAGGTTCATAGAGACCCTAATTGAGTGCCTCTGAGTTTGATGAGTTTAGTAAATCTGAAAATTGAATTATTTACACCAAGTGTGTCCGTGACCTGTTTCTATGACAAGTAACAAGATAGGGAGCTGGTCCAGAAACTTTCAACAGATTTGGGAGCAGTTTTCCCCTTAAAAGCATCTTTTTCCTTGGTTTTGGTTGTAAATTCTTCTCACGCACATACACCCCCCCCCCAGTTCTTGCAGTAACTATGTATTGTTGCTTCACATCAGATCAGCCCTATTATTAAAGAATTCCAATCATGACCATCCTGTATTTTATTTATTTATTTTTAAGACAAACATTTTGTAGAACTACATTGTCTCCAAGGGGCCAGTACCCCCCCCCCCTTTTTTTGTTTCATGAAAGTTTGGTGTGATTTTGTGTGAAACATTGGAAAATGTGGTACTGGATACACTTTGCCAGAAAAACAAAACAAAAGAGGCAAGTTGGTCGTGGCTGGAATGCCTTTGATTATAGGTGTGTTCAATCGAGACTGACCTGGAGTTAAACAACATCATTGCAAGTTCTTTTTTTCTTTTCCATTTATTTTTGTGTTTTGTTTGTGATCATCATCATCATCATCATCGTGTGATCACTGAGTTAATTCCTTGAATGAAAACCTGGTAAATTTGCAGGAATTTGGCTCACCCATTCTTTACTTTGAACACTTTTGTCAGAAGCCGCCCTCCTTTACTCTTTTACTTGTTTCAGTCATTTGACTGTGGCCATGCTGGAGCACTGCCTTTAATCGAGCAACTCGACCCCGGGACTTATTCTTTGTAAGCCCAGTACTTATTCTATCGGTCTCTTTTTGCCGAACCGCTAAGTGACGGGGACATAAACACACCAGCATCGGTTGTCAAGCAATGCTAGGGGGACAAACACAGACACACAAACACACACATGCATATATATATATATATATATATATATATATATATATACATATATACGACGGGCTTCTTTCAGTTTCCGTCTACCAAATCCACTCACAAGGCTTTGGTCGGCCCGAGGCTATAGTAGAAGACACTTGCCCAAGGTGCCACGCAGTGGGACTGAACCCGGAACCATGTGGTTCGTAAGCAAGCTACTTACCACACAGCCACTCCTACGCATATATATATACGACGGGCTTCTTTCAGTTTCCGTCAACCAAATCCACTCACAAGGCTTTGGTCGGCCCGAGGCTATACTAGAAGACACTTGCCCAAGGTGCTACGCAGTGGGACTGAACCCGGAACCATGTGGTTGGTAAGCAAGCTACTTACCATAGAGCCACTCCTACGCCTAAAAACAATCATAATATTAGAATTGCTTTCCTTCTTGGGACACAAAACCCTATTTGTGAAGACCTGTTGAGGCAAGTGAAAATCAAAAAATCAAAATCGATCAACATGAATGGAAATTGTAGCCGTGATACCAGTGCTGGTGGCACATAAAAGAACCATCCGAATGTGGCCGTTGCCAGTGCCGCCCTGACTGGGCACCATCCGATCGTGGCCGTTGCCAGCCTCGCCTGGCCTCCATGCCGGTGGCACGTAAAAAGCACCATCCGATCGTGGCCGTTTGCCAGCCCCGTCTGGCACCTGTGCCGGTGGCACATAAAAAGCACCCACTATACTCATGGAGTGGTTGGCGTTAGGAAGGGCATCCAGCCGTAGAAACATTGCCAGATCAGACTGGGCCTGGTGCAGCCTTCTGCCTTCCCAGACCCCAGTTGCACCGTCCAACCCATGCCAGCATGGAAAGCGGACGCTAAACGACGATGATGATGATGAAATCCAAGGTGAAAATACAAGAGTAAATCTTTCCAATATCATCATCAGTAGTTTTTATCCCACCTTCATACACAGACACAAAACGAAGGTAATTTTAGCTGGAGTTTTATTGCTATCTTGGTTTAGCTCTTATCAAGCAAACATGACCAAAGGCAATCCATTAGTGACCATTCCCACTTTTTTTTTTTTTTTTTTTGTATATAAACATCAGTTCAATGTCTCTTTCTAGAGGAGGCTCTATGCTTGACCTGCTAAAAACAGCTGGCAAATCTCCCTAAAATCAGTCTTAGCAGTCGTTGTTTAACCCTAGGTTAGGCTTGATCAGGACCTATGATCAAAAAGTATTCAAGCAGTGACAATCTCATGTTTTTGTATATAGTCTTTTTTACTCTTTTACTTGTTTCAGTCATTTGACTGCGGCCATGCTGGAGCACCGCCTTTAGTCGAACAAATCGACCCCGGGACTTATTCTTTCTAAGCCCAGTTCTTATTCTATCGGTCTCTTTTGCCAAACCGCTAAGTGACGGGGACGTAAACACACCAGCATCGGTTGTCAAGCAATGCTAGGGGGACAAACATAGACACACAAACATATACACACACACTTATATATATATACATGTATACGACAGGCTTCTTTCAGTTTCCGTCTACCAAATCCATTCACAAGGCATTGGTCGGCCCGGGGCTATAGCAGAAGACACTTGCCCAAGGTGCCACGCAGTGGGACTGAACCCGGAACCATGTGGTTAGTTAGCAAGCTACTTACCACACAGCCACTCCTGCGCCTATAATATCATTATTATTATTTAGTAGTAATGACAACCCTGCACTTTGAAACAGGCAGCATGAGATTAATTAACTCAATACTCGTCAGCATGAACGGAAAGTATAACACAATGGATGTCCATGGAGTGATTTTAAAAAACATGTCATGACCAAATGGCTTCAAATTTAAAAACAAAAGTTATGAAAATAAAAACCCAAACAGGGTCTCGCATATATATTTGATATTTTAATGATACAGATATAGAAAATAACATATTTCATCAAAAGTCATTAAAACAATTGTTGTTGGTGTGGAAAAGTCATTCAAACTCAACAGATTGTCTTTTTTTTTTATATATATATATATTTTTTTTTCTTTTGTTATTTTTATAAATGTTCTGAAAAAATGTTCCGATTAAAGAAAGTAGATCATCTCATTTTATAAATGAAGAAACCAAACAAGCTCGACATGGGATCTGTTTCTACTTACACCATATTTTCCTGTCGCGCTTCAACATAAGATGCCCATAGGCATATACACACAAATACAATATTTCAATATTTCCATTGAAATAAAACTTGAAAATAAATTACAGAATGGATATTAAAAGTTTCTGTCTGTTGAAATAGCTGTCTTTATTTTATAAAGAATAAAAAAATTAAAATCTCAACAAATTTAGATTTTTTTTTTTTTTTTTTTTGGTCATGTCCAAAAAGTAATTCTTTGATTGAAAAAGAATTTTTAAATTGTCACAACCTTGTTTTGGAAAAGGTTGTTGAAAATGTTGTCTTCATTTGGTCTTTGATGTTTAGTTAACGTGATCAACGGACTGATTGATTTATTGTTGTCATCATTGGTTCATTTTTCTATTAAAACCATTATGTCTTTGGAAAAACCATATTACATTCCTTGCCTTAAGGCTATGTATTTTGTAGGGAGGCATATGGGAAATTTCAAGTTGACCCTCATACCTGAGTGGTACTTTATTTTATTGGTCCCCAGAAGAAAGAGAGATAAAGTCAACCAAGGTAGAATTAAAACTGTTACCAAGTTATCATGTGAACTTAACATATTTAAAAAAAAGATTTGCTTTTAATCTGCTTCATGTTACAGAAACAAAAACTGGGATAAGGGTTCAATCTCTGTCCAATTCATAGCTTAAACATAAAAAGGGGCCTAAGGGAATATATGGTGAGTCCTTGTAAAATATTATGAAGTTGGGATCAAAAACTAAAAGTCGGTGAATCTCTGTCCTTCAGTTTCTAAATTAGCTGTGATTGAGCAAACATGATCAAAGGTATTCCAACTATGACAATCCCAAATTAGTGTATCTAAGATTATTTAACCATCAAAAGACAAAGTTAATCCTGGTGATCAAGAATACAACGAACAAGAGCTATCTCTACATGGTCACTCAATCTACAAGAAATAGCAGCCAAATTTCCCTTAATTCCTGTCCTGTAACATATTAAATAAAATGGTATTTAGAACTGAATTTCAGTAACATTGAATTTATAATACCTGGCTAAAAGACAGGATGGTCATAGTACTACTTAAATCAAGACTGACCATGGGGCCAAACAACAACAAATTAAATACTGAAATTCACCTCATCACTAACACTTTCTAATTTCTTTTGACTAATTAAAGAAAGATGTTAATTATTGTAAGGAAGAGTTTATATATTTCTTTATTGCCCACAAGGGGCTAAAAACAGAGAGGACAAACAAGGACAGACAAAGGGATTAAGTCGATTGCATTGACCCCAGAGCGTAACTGGTACTTAATTTATCGACCCCGAAAGGATGAAAGGCAAAGTCGACCTCGGCGAAATTTGAACTCAGAACGTAACGGCAGACAAAATACGGCTACGCATTTCGCCCGGCGTGCTAACGTCTCAGCCAGCTCGCCCGAAGAGTTTATAGTTTGTCATATCTATTGACTATATACCCGGTGCCTCTTTCATCAAACCCCCAAAAAGGAAAAATAAACCAAGCAGAGATATAGGCAAGATTTGAACTCAAAATATAGGACATCACTATTGTGAAATGTTTAAAGCAATAGCATTCTGGTTGTGTCTCTGTACTCCAAGGTCAACTTTGCTTCTCATCTTTTTAGGGTCTATGAAATAAAATATCAGCCCAAGATAATAAATTTGTTGAGCTGGTTCTTCATCAAATACAATGTCTTGTGGAACTGTTCTGGCTCTTTGATTCCCAAGTTCAAATTCTACCTGAGTGCTTATGGTCAGACCTCACCATAACTGACCAATACACACAGATACAACCAACATATGTGAAATGTGACTGAACTGAGCTGTACAATCAGTTAATCTCTTTGGTTCCTCCATCTCTACTTCTATGAAACACATTTGCAGGTTTTAAGCTGTTCATATTTAAACTCATCCATCATAATTTAATGTAAGAACCTTTTTAAGTTACATTCCAAATAGGAGCCAAATAAAAAAATTTAGCTCTTTTACTAAATTCCTCCAAATTTTTAATTACTTTCATATAAAAAAATAACCTTTCTACTTTAAGCACACAGCCTAAAACTTCGGGTAAAATTCAGAATGAAAAGATGGATGAAATGCCACTAACCATTTTGTCGGTTCACTGTCTAAATTTCATATAATAATAATAATAATAATAATAAATCCTTTCTACTATATGCACAAGGCCTGAAATTTTGGAGGAGGGTGTATGTTGATTACATTGACCCAAGTATTTGACTGGTAATTATTTTATCAACCCTGAAAGGATGAAAGGTAAAATCAACCTTGATGGAATTTGAACTCAGAACGTAAAGATGGATAAAAATGCTGTTAAGCATTTTGCCAGGTCTCTGCCTTCAATGATAATAATAATAATAATAGTTTCAAATTCTGCCACAAAGGCAGCAATTTTGGGAGAGAGAATGAGTCGATTACATTGATCCCCCAGTATTTAACTGGTACTTATTTTATCAACCCTGAGTCGACCTCACCAGAATTTGAACTCAGAATGTAAAGATAGACAAAATGCTGCTCAGCATTTCGCCTGGCGTGCTAACGATTCTGCCAGCTCTCCACCTTCAATAATAGTGACACTAATACTAATAATAACCTTTTCTACTATAGGCACAAGGCCTGAAATTTTGGGGGAGGGGATCAGTTGATTACATCGACCCCAGTGCATAACTGGTACTTGATTTATCAACTCCAAACAGATGAAAGACAAAGGTGACCCTGGCGGCATTTGAACTCAGAATGTGAAGACAGATGAAATACCTCATTATATGACTGGTATCTATTTTTATCAGCTTCAAAAAGATGAGCATGTTTTGCTGGGATTTGAACTTAGAATGTAACAAAATAAAACAAGACATTTTAATGTGATGCTCTACCAATTCTGCCAACCATCACAAATGTTATTTCCTAAATATCTTACTCTGGTCATTTTATACAATATATAACCTACATTATTTACACATGATGGAAATTTGTCCTCATCTTGTTTGTTGTTAACACGTTTTGGCTGATGTACTCTCCAGCCCTCATCAGGCGTCCTAGGGAAATTTCAAACCTGGGTTCTCATTCCTAAAGTATTTTTCTGTCATCGTCGTCGTCATCTTCATCATCATTATTATTATTATTATTATTCAGGTGTACTGCCTGGAATCAAACTTGGAATCTTGGGGTTAGTAGCCTGTGCACTTACTCCAAGATTCTGAGTTCAATTCCAGGCAGTGACCTGAATGATAATAACAACAACATTGGAAAAATACCTTAGGAGTGAGAACCCAGGTTCGAAATTTCCCCAAGACACCTGATGAAGGCTGGAAGGTATATCAGCCGAAATGTTGTGTTAACAACAAACAAGATGAAGATAAATATCCATCAAATGTAAATAATGTACATAATTCCTCATCTCTTAAATATATAACCTCTTGATTCAAATCGGTTCTCTTTGACATCCACTAATATTGCTTCAGGAATGAATGCTGCTGTGATGGTGGTGGTGGTGAAGATTATCCCTATTATCAAAGGGATGTTCTAACTATGAACATTCTGATGTATACAGACATTGTGCATAAAAGGACTTCATTATCTAATATATCTTCCTTCCCTTTTAAAAGATGGTAAGATTAGGTTGCTATTTCTAGCAATTTGAGCAGCCACATAGCGACCTCCTTGTTTGGGTTATTGATGTTTAGCTTCAGGTCAGTCCTGATAGAACAGACCTATGATCAAAAGACATTCCAGATGAGGCCATGTCATCTTTTATTCAGACATAGTGGATCTATTCAACTATATTATCTGTGTCCTTCCATGAGAGCAATTTGACTCCTATTTCTTGTGGTCAAGCTTCCACACAACATATTCCCTCATTAGTTCATTTGTAATTTTCTCATCCCTTAAGCATGTCTTTACAAACAAAGATGTTACTTAAAGAAAGACTAAGATTAAAGTTGCTGTTGGCTGTTACTCTCCAAAGTCATTTTGTATTCTAAACTAAAATTTAAAGACATTTGCCAAATGCCACAGCAGACATCAAGGAAGAATCTCCATCATTGTATTTAATTAGAAATATCATCAAGACTGTGCTATACTGACTCATTATATGACTGGTATCTATTTTTATCTGCTTCAAAAAGATGAGCAGGTTTTGCTGGGATTTGAACTTAGAATGTAACTAAATAAAACAAGACATTTTAATGTGATTCTCCACCAATTCTGCCAACCATTACAAGTATTATTTCCCATCACAAACAATAAAGCTGGTTTCTGGTTTCTAGAAACTGAAAGAATTCAAAACTGAACGTGCATCAGAGTATCTTCCTGCAATCTAAACATATCGGGAAATTGTTCGAAAAGACTAAGAAAATCAAGGTTTAGATTAACAAGGATTCGATGGTTTAATGTCCAATATAGGATACTCTGGTGGCTGATACTGCAAAATGATTTCCAATGTACGTATTGTGGACTCTTCTGTTAGAGACGATGGACAAGGGCTCAGCAAATTCCTGCCGAACAACCTACACACGTTTTGCTTACAGTGATCAAACGCTTCTGCTGTACATTCACTCACTTCCTCCATTCGGTCAGCATTGCCCCTACAGACAGGGGCACGGCCACATACCAGATGTAGAACATGGTGAGATGAAGCGTTTTGCTCAAGAATACAACTGCCTGGTCTGAAAATCAAAACTACTACCTTGCGATTGTGAGCACAGCACCTCGACCATCAGACCACATTATTTTCATGAAATAAGTACAGGGACTGTTTTGGCTAAAACCTTTGAAGGTAGTGCTTCATTTAATGTCATGGTTGAATGACTAAAACCAGTGAATGTGTCTGTGTGTACCATGATTTTACATCCACTTTTCCGTGTTTGCATCTCATAGCCGGATGCATTTTCCATGGAAGACTGGAAGCAAACCACACCACTTTTATAATGGTGATGCTCATTTACAACCATCCTGTGATGTCAAGACAAGGATACACACAAACACACATAAATGGTGGGCTTTTTTCAGTTTCCATTTGTCAGATTCACTCACAAGGCTTTGGTCAGCCGAGAGCGATAGAAGAAGACACTTGCCCCTGCAGTGAAAGTGAACCCAAAACACATGGCTGGGAGCAAACTTCTGAACCACAGCCATACCTACACCTATTTTTTCATATATAATCAGACGAAGTGCCAGATGGCAAACAAAACCCTACCAAATGCAAATGACTTCCGTGTGCCCCCCCCCCTGCATCTCAGTCGCCTCCCTTCAGGCTCTGGTTGCAATATTTGTCTTGCAAGACCACCAAAACAATCCAACTACTAGTGTCACTATTGTCAACTATAAAAAGTGCTTGAAGGTGGTTACTGAAGCATGACTGCAATCCAATGACTGAATCCAGCAAAAGGAATACATATTTCTTTGTTGATGATCCACACCATTATTTCTTATTCGGATTCTTGCCCATTTTTATCATCTGAATGACTTCTACAAAAGCAGGGTCATTCACAGAAAGTGATGGAGTGAACAAGCAGCTTAATCCCTTCACTAACTACTACAAATATCCTTTTCTTTTTTCTCTGCTATTTCTACACCCAAACATAATATATTGTTTTTTTTTGTTTTTTTTTTTGTAACCAACAAGAGGAGGTTTGTGTGTAAAGGTGTTAAATGTTCCTCTGTAATATTTCAATTTCACTGATTGAAACTCATACACATTGAGTCGAATGAATTTCTTGTATTTTATACAACACTTTGCTGAAAACGAGTCATAGACAGAGCTTCTATGTGGTCAATCAACTTGCTAGAAACAGCAACAAATCAGCCCCTACCATCTAAAAGCTTTCATTATCAACTTTCCTGAAACAGTTCCTACTTCTAAGACATATAAACTCTTTTTTAAAGTGATCTAAATTAAAATCTTACATCCAAAGTTTCTTAGTTTAAAATCCAAAACTCCAGTTTACTTAAGACAAACATATTTTAATTCTTCATTAGTTTCAACAGAAAAATGGTAACAGAAGAAGTTAAAGAAACAGAAGAATATAGTTCTACATATATAGCAAAAAGACAGTCCGGTCACATCTTGAATACCTTTGATCATAGGTCTGCTTAATCAGGGTTAAACTGGAGCTAAACAACATCGTCAGCAATGACACTGAAAATATATAGATTGCTTGGTAAGACATCAACCGAAAAGGAGAGGAATCATTTGGTATCAAGAGAAGACATAGAAGAGAGGTTTAGAAAAGCCGAAGAAGATGAAGATGGCATTTTAACATTCCAAAATATTGTTTAAATAGAGACTGTCATGCTGACATTTTATCAATTCACAAATAATACTGATTCATTTTTTTTGTCTACTTTCAAAAAAAAAAATATTTAAGTAGTATTAACAGAAATGGTTGAAATGGAAGCTAGAGATTAAATTAATTCAGTTGTGATCCAGGGTTATAAGATTGAACTCAGGATTACAAACTATCAAAACAAGTCACCAACCACAATGTACGTACAGCCACAGCTGTTGTTTGTACCACCAACACATTCAGTGATCCCTGTTCATCACAAAACTGGAGTGAGTCACTAAGAGGCAAGTGTCAAAACTGGTTGATACAAGATGGCATGAATGATACTTCATTAACTAACTACTTGTGAAAAGAGGAAAATAACAAGAGTACCAGCTAGAGAGAGAGAGACGGTGTGACGGCGATGGGGGGTCTTTAAGAAAGAGATTTCTCAGCTTCTTCAGAAATAATTGTTAATTTCAGGAGAATTAAGTTGAGGAGTTTAATTCATAAAAAAAAAAAAAACCAACAATTAATATACAGCAGCACAATAAAGACATTTTGAAGAAAATATTTTCATAATTATATCATCATTTAACAGAAGGTGGTAGTATACATATGAAGTAGCCATTTGCTAAAATATATAGTGTTAATTTTTTTTACTTACATACATATATATATATTCTGATTTTGGTGGGGATAGTATTAGTTCTTTAAGGTCATTCATTTTTTCTCAGACCGATTAAGTAAACCAATCAATGGAGAAACCTATAATGATTATCAGAAACAACTATAAGTCGAATTTTACTGCAATATAGGAATATACAATGTCCATTACTTATACCTTGTATTTTATACATACACACACATACATATATATATATATATATATATACATATATACCGGAGTAAACACATAAATGTGAAACAAGGTGGAAAAAAGAGTACTCAAATACCAGTGGTAGAGTAATATGCTTTATTTAAAGCAGCAGAAAATTCAACAAAACCTGTTACTCTGAGTTTTCCGTTGCCGTTCATTGGACAGTTTTCTAGCAAAAACTGTCCGATGAACGGCAACGGGAAACTCAGAGTAACAGGTTTTGTTGAATTTTCTGCTGCTTTAAATAAAGTATATATATATATATATATATATATATATATATGACAAGAAAGAAGATATCAATATGGCATGGGTTCGATATCTGTTACAAGTGCTTCGGCCGCATTTCACTTCAAATCACATTACGTATAAATGATTACGTATGATATCCTGTACAACAGTAAGATTTCAGCGTAAGTGTATGACGAGGTGCCACTTCACAATATTCAACTATGGATAAATTTATACAAGTTTTGTGTAACCAATCGCATATAATCATTTATATATAATGTGCTTTGAAGTGGAATTGTACTGCAACGGCCATAACCATTAAACCAATGCCATATTATTATCTTCATCTTCTTCATTGTTTCCCATATTACTCTACGCAATATTTACATACTAATTACATCAGTGCTAAGTACTTGGAGTTCCTGCACCAATGGACTTGTTTAAATACCAGTTTTAAAGTGTTGACAGACCGGAGTTTGTATTGAGTGCTGTTTAAGGAATACACAGAGATGTTTACCCAACTCTAACTTATCTTACATCATATATACATATATCAATTTTTTAAAGTTATTTTTATAGGTTTTCTATAGAAATCAGAACCAGCACTGGAAGTTATGAAGTTTATCTTCGATTGCACTGTTTACATAAATGAAACATCGAGACTTTCATGTTGGCTCTAATTTCTACAGAAAATCAGAAGAGATAACTTTATAAAAAGAGACTTAATTGCACTGCTAACACAGGTAGGGCACACTATTGACTTATAAGTCTTCAATATACTTAATAGTATATCGTGGTTGCATAAGGAAATACGGTGTCCCTACCAGACACTCACACACACATGTACAAAATGTACAGACACAGTTGTGAGTATGTGTGTGTGTGTATACATTATATATATATATATATATATGTATGTATGTATATTTATATGTATGTATGTATGTGTGTATATATATATATATATATATATATATATATATATATATATATATATATATGTATATATGAATTGCAGTTGATTTCAATGCTAAGTGTTTCAGTTGTTTAGTGGACCACTTATTTTGTTATAGTCAAAATTGCTGAGCACCCCTCAGACACAAACCTTTGAACCTTTAGCAGATTCTCAACATGAACTAATCTATGCTCAAGCTGCTGGTTCTTTAAATCATATACACAATCCACCCATTCTATGGGCTTCTACAGGTTTCCGCAACCCCAACTCACAAGACTTAGATCAACCAGCGGGGTTTGGTAAAAACGAACTTGCTAAAGATGCTGTATATGGTAAGACTGGATCCAGTTATTGATTGTGGAATGAATTTCTTAAGCGCTCGGTCAGGCCTGAGTCTGTCCATGCATGTACACAATATACATATGTATTACATGACCGACAAGACTATCTGATGTTGTCATACGTTGCTGATCACAATGCATGTGGCATAGTTTTAGCTTTTAGTTGATGGTACCCTGCTGGTTCGTCTATTGCAGCATTACCCAATAACAGATGAATGAACTGGAGCAATGTCAAAAGAATTGTGTTGCACAAGAACACAACATGCTGCCCAGTCCAGAAACTGAACCCACAATCTAGCCATCATGAATGCAATACCCTAACTACTAGATCATGTGCCTTCATGTATATATAGTCATATATATTATTTAATAACAGTTTGACTCAACTCCACATGACTTAAAGTTTCATAGAAGTGTAGGCCAGTCCATTTCATTAGGTTGAAGGAGACAACTCTTCACCTAGCAGCTGATGAGATAAACCTGTCCTACACACCCACAAGACTTTGTGGAGCAAATGAAACTGTTATTAAATAATAAATGAAATTCTTAACAAAGGTGTTGCATACCACCAGATATTTTACGTCAATATTTATGAAATCTTAACTAAAAAATTTGATAAAATATTGGAAACACAAAAGCAATCTAATAAATTAAATTGCAATAAAAAAAAAAGGTAAATTCTTCAAATTAAAAATTCTTGGTAACAAATTAAACATAATTGTGTATTAGTCAATATTTAGAAATACAACCGATGGAAAAGGTTTGAATATTTAGTTACACTTCCTTATAATTCTGAGCATACAAAATCAACAACAGCACCTGTGCATAGTCAATCAAGCTGCTAGAAATAGCAGTCAAATTTCATTAAATTTCACCTTAATACTATACTGGATAATGTAATATCTAACATACAATACCTGAAATAAAGATTCTGTTGTTGAGGCTAAACTGCTTTTGCCCTGCTCAATCATGGCCAAACTGGGACCTCAACCACAACACACATCCAGAATTTATCTACAGAGTGTAAGGGTGAGTAAATGTATTTAGGTTTTAACACTATGAACCAATGAGTCGATATTATTGTTTCCTTCTTAATAGACAAAAATGAAAACTTTGTATTAAATAAATCCTAGTTCCAACTATAAAATGCAACAACTATTAATTAATACATTCTACTCTATTGGAAGATAAGTTCAGCTTAATTTTTAGTCTCTGAATACCCAAACCAGCAAGCTGGGATCTTTACAAGGTCTTCTACAAATAATGTTGCTGGAATATGGTTACAACAACTATTTTAGATAACAAGTTTAAAACAATTTAATTTTGTGGCAACATCAGTTGTAACAAAGAAGCATTATATTTTCAACCAAAGACATAGACTGGTTCACATTAAAAAAAAAAAAACAAGTTTCCATCTTTATTTTTTTATAAAGTACATCTAAAATCAACAGAACAGGTTTAACATACAAGCTCAGCACCCGGAAGTGCTCCGTTATTGGGAAAGGGGTGGGCAGGGTTTCAAAAAAAAAAAAAAGACTTATTTAGGTTTATCACATCTGGACTCTATTATTGGTCAGCTTGGAATTTGATTACTAGCTTTTTGACCCACCCTCTTGAATTTAATTGGTAATTGGAATTACATTTGAGTTGATCAAGGCTACCTAACGAATGTGCACCTCGGCCCATGTCGGAATCCATTGGTAAACGGGAACAAATTTTATAAAGTTCTTTGCAACTATCATCCTTTACACAAGTCGGCTTCTTAGAGCTTAGCAAAAGTTTGTTCTCCGTCACAGATACACTTACTTTTGAGAGTTCCTTAAATTCTTCTGGTTCTTTTTTGGCTCGAGAAGTCTTGTACTTGGAATTCTCTTGCAGACTGTGCAGACGCTGCCGAATCATCTGGCTTGGCGCTCTTTTTCTCATTCCTTTCACCTTAGGGGAACTGTCAGTTTTATTTTTTTCTTCTAAATACTGAACATACTCTTTAATGGAAGATTTTGGTGGTAATGGACACTCCAGGACAGGGCTTGCTTCCAGTTCAATATCACAATAAATTGCAGAGTCCCTACACATGTCAGTGGAATCAAGAGTGTCTAAAGAAAGAGAAGAACACTCAGAAGTACTGTGTCGGTTGATGGAGAAATGATCTTGGTTCTTTGAAACTTGCCCAAGATTTTCACTTTGCATTGAAAGAGCTGAATCCGATGGTGTCAAACACAGATCTCTCTTTAATTCTTTACCAGACAAATCATTGAGGTTTCCATGAGATCCAGAAGACTTCTCAAAAACATCATCTTGCTCTTGTCGTTGCCACAATGAAATGTCTGGTGTATTCAACGATGTAGGGTTATGAAGAGCATTGAGTGAATTCCAGCGTTCGTATTTCTTTCTTTGGTTTCTCTGATTCTTGAGGTCATGCTGGTTATCGAGTAAGGAAGCTAAACTCAAATTGCGTTCAAGTTTTAAGTTAGGATGTTTGACTTGTCTATCAAAATTCATTGCCGAACAATTTTGCAAAGAATTAAACCGCTTTAAATCTACTTCATTTAATCTGCTCAAACTACTGGAATTACTTTTACAAGCTGGAACTGACAAATGGAAACTATCAGAAGAATGATTACTAAGACAGGGCAGAGAACTGCCAGGAGAAAAGAATTTGTGCTTATCAGATGTTTTGCAAGAAAAGCAATTAGCATCATCTTTAATAGGAGCATTGCTGTCTTGAAGAATTGCAGGAGGTAAAGGTGTATTAGAAGGTTTTGATGAGGATTGATCATTTGCAGAATGATCAACTTTCTCCTCTAAAGTTTCGTTTGGTGGGTTACTAATGGGTGATGTTACTGGATGCTCCTCTACTGAATTTTCTGTGGGTGAGTCACAGCTGTCTGCAGACAAAGGTTCGTTCTCTTCGGCAATGACAGTCGTTTGGGAAATTGTAGGAGTTTCTGTTTCTGTGGTTGAGGAGAGAGTATCTTCGACAGATTCATCAAATTCTTCATCGTTTTGGGGAGAAGGAACTTCTATTAATGGTTCAATAGTACCAGAATTTGATGGCTGAGGTGAAGGGGAACGACGGATTGTAGGAGATGAGAATATTGGAAGAACTAAGGCACTGCCCATTTTACGTCGAGGGGGAGGGGAATTAGTGACACAGTGTTTTTTGATTGGTGAACGATACGGCTCAGCAAACATGTGTCTGTTGTAAGCTCCTGACCACGTATACGAGGGGGCTAAATGAGTCAGACTTTTACGAGGATAACTAGTGGCAGCTTCAGCTGCTTTCTCTGCAGTTGAAGATGTAGAACTAGAATCGAAAACAGGAGAAGAACGAAGAGATGCTGAGGCATTGCTTATCCGAGGAGAAGGCGGATAAAATGTGAGAGGTGATGCGCTGTTTCTAAAGACAGAGCCATCTGTTGGTGATGAGCAACTAATTCTAGTTTCTAGATATGGTGGAGGAGAAGGACAATGGTTCTTGTCAGAATCAAAATAATGAGAAAATGATACATTATCATCTTGTGGAAGTGGGGAGGAGGGTAAAGATATTGATGAGACAAGTTTCTTACTGGGGAATGATGGGGATGTGGAGACAACGGGGGGATTTTTTGCCATGGCAGCCTTCCAGCTTGCAACACGAGCAGGGAAACTTTGGATTCTTGACACAAGACTTTCATTGGATCCCAGATTGCTTTCATAGCTACTGTGTGAAGAATCAGAGAGAATTGATGACTGTGATGCTTGTCTGCTGAGTGTCTGCTGTGGAACGTCATCTTTATCAGAATTGTCTGGTGCTGAGGACACCGCTTGCATAGGAAACTTGGCCATTTTGCTGTCATTATTTTCCTTTCTCATGTAATCTTCCATTTCCTTTAACATCCGTTCACTTTCAGCTATTTGTTCAGGTGATGTTGGAGGAATGAGGTCATGTTGGTAAGACATACGCCTAATCAATGGGGCCGACACTGACCCAGACATGAAAGATATATCATTGTCTTCGACAGATTGCTGGGAGTAGGATTTGGACATTTCTGCTGGGGAAGACATACCTCTTGGAAATGTAGCATAGCGGGGCATGTCTTGATAAGATGACTGGCTGCCATTTTGGCCTTTCAAAACAGAAGGGAGATATTTATTTGGGGGTAGAGAACTTCGGTTTAAGTAAACAAGCCAATCCAAGCTCTCTCGAGATAGATTCTTATAATTTGGGCTTTCTAGTTGAGATCTTCGATTGGAATAAGTAGAAACCTCAATTTGACTGCAGCTGGGCTGTATTGACTTTTTGATCCAAGGATCTGCTTGCGATTTGGGAGGATCTGAAGAGCGACGAGTTTTACCTCCAGTTTCTTGCACTTGTTTGAATGGAATATTAGGCAAAAGTCCAGACCTCTTAGCTTGGCGTAAAAGAGGAAGAACATTCTTGAAAGATTTCTTAATTTGTTTGCTTGATTTGTAGCAGCTTTAGCAGAGGTTGATGGACCTTTATCACATTTACCCTGAGTTTGTTGACAAGTTTGTACAAGGGACTGAACAGAGGATGCATCTGAGCCGTGTAACAGTCTGTGCCTTCTCTCAGACAGTGAGGGCATGCTGGAATATTTGGTATTCAACTCCGTTTCCCCATCTTCGGATGGTTGTTCAGATGTAACGCTTGACTGGCTGTGCAGCCGAGCTGGTGTACTTTGTACACTGCTGAGTAATTCAGTATTTTCTGCAAGTTCACCTTTTGGTGGGTCAGGGATATTAATGGGGTTTTCTATGTTAGCAATTCGAAAACTCATTGCACGCTTGTAGGTGTCACTGTCCTTTCTTGGAAGAGAATTATTACTAGCATATTTGTCATCAAAAACAGAATCAGGATCAACAGTTGGTGTAACATTTGTCTGGCCTCTTCTGCGGTTGATCAGTGTACCAGTCTAAAAGGAAAGAAATTTTTTAAAATAAGCAACTTTTAATTATTTACAAAAAATAATGGTAGTGCTACTTGCTAAATTATTTAAGTTCTGTTTCCACTGCCAAAATCATAAGAAACAGAACACAAAAGGATTTTCAAACTGACCCTTTAACATCATCCAAAAGAGATCAAAGAGAGAAAATACATTCATTTTATATTTGAATTCGAGACAGATTTTTCACAAAAGGAATTCTGTAGACTTTTAGGATTAGTCTTACACTAAACATGATCAAAGACCTCTAAAAACAAAGTTTATTAAATAATAGAATCCAATTAGCAATGCACTGAAAAATTAATTTAAAAAAAAGACATTAAATGATCTGAGTAAAGGCAAATTAAGAATATGATAATTAATTAAAACAATACTTTAAAATAAGGCAAAAATTATCAAGTGAGCCCTAGTGTAATCGTATGCCTGTTTAAATGAGGGGTTCAAGAGTAGAACTGGTACGATGTCGTATGGAAAGGACTAGAAGAAAGAATGTTCTATGGGTTGGGGAATAATGGGAGCATTTTTGTCTTAAGCCAAATTTAGTTTCTTTTACACAAAAGAATTCTATATTATACATTTAAAAAAATGGCACTTTTAGAGTGTTGACAATTGTCCTTTCAATCCCCACCCCCCAAAAAAGTAATAGAATTTCAGACATAACGACGATGGGGGAAGTGGAGAAGCAAAAATGGTGAAGTGTAGGAGTGATGATGGCAGATAAGCAAAATGTAAGTGACAGCTCAGTCTGTATAGTTTTAGCCCTAGAGACAATTTGGAGTACTTATATAAGTGCATGTGTGTATACAAGTAGATATATGTGTATTTATGTATATAAGTGTGTGTGTGTATTTGTTTGTTTACTTTTTGAAACCCCCCACCCCTTTTTTTCTCCATGACTTATGACTCTGTAAGCAGACAGTGAATGTCTTATAAATATCAAGTTTAATAATTCACAGTTCCACCATTAATAATTTAACACTCCCTTCCATTTCCATGCCTGTTCAGGACCAGAATTTCCTTCCTTCGTAACAACACTTCAAAATATTTACATGCATCACTTTTAATAATTCATATGCCAGCACTATTTCCTGCTGTTTCCAGTCCACTTTGTGGAATTGTAGGAATTTTAATAAAATTCAGTTTCCATTATTGTTATAAAGTAAAATATTCCCTTACCAACTTCTAACCAGAAATGATTAATTTAAACTGAAGGTTTCAATAAGACTTTCATAATTAAAAAAGTCATCTATTTGGCATATTTATGTGGTTAAATACTTGAATCTTATATATATATATATATATATATATACTCTTTTACTTGTTTCAGTCATTTGACTGCGGCCATGCTGGAGCACCGCCTTTAATCGAGTAACTCGACCCCGGGACTTATTCTTTTTGTAAGCCCAGTACTTATTCTATCGGTCTCTTTTGCCGAACCACTAAGTGACGGGGACGTAAACACACCAGCATCGGTTGTCAGCTATGCTAGGGGGACAAACACAGACACACAAACAAACACACATACATATATATATATATACATATATACGACAGGCTTCTTTCAGTTTCCATCTACCAAATCCACTCACAAGGCATTGGTCGGCCCGGGGCTATAGCAGAAGACACTTGCCCAAGATGCCACGCGGTGGGACTGAACCCAGAACCATGTGGTTGGTTAGCAAGCTACTTACCACACAGCCACTCCTGTGCCTATATATATAAGTCAAATAGTTTTAATCCCGTGTTGAGATTTCATCAGTGACAGGGTAGCCTCATTAGCTCTCAAGGGAGATACTACTTATAAGCTTACTATCAGCCTACACTTAAAGAATGGACTAAAATTTATAGATACATTTTGCAGCACAGCAGGGCATTAGGACAAAACATTGTTAATGCACCAGTAATTTACTAATCAAACTACTGGCTGAGAATGCATTACATATACAAATTGATCAACAAGATTCCCTGAAGCCTTTAGCAATTCTAGGCTTATTAGTGGTATCTCTCTTTTACTCTTTACTCTTTTACTTGTTTCAGTCATTTGCCTGCGGCCATGCTGGAGCACCGCCTTTAGTCGAGCAAATCGACCCCGGGACTTATTCTTTGTAAGCCCAGTACTTATTCTATCGGTCTCTTTTGCCGAACCGCTAAGCAACGGGGACATAAACACACACCAGCATTGGTTGTCAAGCAATGCTAGGGGGACAAACACAGACACACAAACACATACATATATATATATACATATATACGACAGGCTTCTTTCAGTTTCCGTCTACCAAATCCACTCACAAGGCATTGGTCAGCCTGGGGCTATAGCAGAAGACACTTGCCCAAGATGCCACACAGTGGGACTGAACCCGGGACCATGTGGTTGGTAAGCAAGCTACTTACCACACAGCCACTCCTGCGCCTTTGTGAATAGTTGAAAAGGATACTCAGTTGCTGGAGAAATCCTGCTACAAGATTAGAATTAGTCTGATTGATCCCCATTTTTCTGTCCACAAAATTACTAGCATCTAATATTCCCAGTGACTCATGGGATCATAAGATGCTTTTCACCCTTCTTGGGTTTTGTTAAAAATATGTGCCCATTTCTCACATGCTTTAACAAAATTTGTGCAATTGATACACGAGAAACAGTGAATACTACATGACTGACATTATGAAATGCCTACCAGGCTGTTAAAAAATTCAGTGAATGCAATTGAAACAGTATTATATATATATATAAGGCTAATATTGGTAAAATGAGACATACTTATCTACATGGCCGAAACAGCTGTAAGATGTAATCTATACTTATATTTATATTCTCTTTTTTATATATATTCTACTTATTATACAACATTACTCTTTTATGTACACTTTTTTATATGCATTCCTTTATGTACACTGATTTGTTCTGCTTTTTTATGTTTAACCCTACAGTCTCTTATGTGGTGGTTTAATAAAGTATGTGATTGAGTATTATCTGGTAATTAATATTTGATTTAGATGTATTTCTCCATTTTCTTATCTTGTGTATATATATATATATATATTATACACATACATACACACTGTAAAATGACTGGCTATGGCTTTTGGGCAAGGCAAAAATCACTTCACAAACCTGTAGTTTTTAATAAAACATGTCTTACAAAGAGATATTCTCTCTGAGAGAAACTGCAAAAGCAAACCTTTCTATGGTGTATATACACACAGTATGATACACAGATATATACTATATGTATATATATAAATATATATATATATATCATCATGATCATGATCATGATATATATATATATATATATATATATATATATACACACACATATTTATTAATTTGTGTTGCAAGATTCCTGATGTGAAACCATGTGTTGAAACAGATATTGTTGTATTTTGGGATGGTGATTTTTTTTTTTTGCCAAATAAACACACGCACCATATATTCGTTCTTCACTTGTTTATTACCGTTCCTATTCTAACTCATGTCCATTGTCCAGAAATCTTTCGTCACACATTTGTGACCTCCTCAGATGACATCATAGCAGAACAGAATGGAATAAACAGAGCAAGAGCACACACGAAGAGAGAAAGTGTTGCTGAGGAGGTTACAGATGTGTGACGAAAGATTCCCGGACAATGAACATGAGCAAGAATAACAACATTTATAAAGAAATGAATGAATATACAGTGCGACCATCCTGAAATACAGCAATATATATATATATATATATATATATATATATATATACAGCAATATATATATATATATATATATATATATATAATCAATATCAGGGTAGCAAAAAATTCAAGAGAAATTTTTTTGCCACCAGCGGTCCAGTGAGAAAGAAATAGTAGTCAACAGACTATATAATGTACATTCAACAATATTAAGGAATGGCCTTGATAGGCCATTCGACCCACTAGAAAGAGCAGCTAAACTCAACCGCTAAGTAGTTGTAATTCAGAAACCAAAATGTATGTCGAAACTATGCATAGTCCAAAGATGATAAGGGTAAATGTTTTTATTTTCCTTTGGTTTCTGAATTACAACTACTTAGCGGTTTGAGTTTAGCTGCTCTTTCTAGTGGGTCAATTGGCCTATCAAGGCCATTCCTTAATATTGTTGTTATATATATATATATATATATAGATAGATAGATAGATAAATAGATATACATACAAAGGATGGGGGTTTAGTTTGCAGGTGATCTAAACGACTAGGTATGCTAGGTAAGTGCTGTAACGGATTACTAGGGCTCCAAGGTTAGAGCTGTGACGGTAGTTATGGAGCCATTGCAGATTTCCGATATAGTGGATATATAATTGTTAAAGAGGACAACAAATGCTGAAGCAAGGCAAAAATCTCAAGTTATATACATTATTATTATTACTGGAAAAAAATTCAAAGCCTTACAGCTGTTTCTGGGATATCCCAGAAACAGCTGTAAGACTGAATTTTTTGCAATAATAATAATGTATATGACTTGAGATGTTTGCCTTGCTTCAGCATTTGTTGTCCTCTTTAACAAGTATATATACACACACACATATGAGGGAGAGAGAGAGAGAGCTAAAGAATTCAGTGAGTAGTTATATCTGTGTTATACAATCAGCTTTGTGCAGCTATGGCAATGTGTGTGACTGCGGGAGCTGTATATAGTTGTGTGTATGCTTAATAGAGAAGAATGTGAACTAATTGTTAAGGAATAGATAAACTTACAATCCTTGAAAAACCTGGATCAGACTGAAAGAAAAATATTAAATGCCATACAACAATTTATTTTGCCCTTTATTCAACCAAACGTATCATTTCTGTTTAGAAATTTACGGAAAATATTTTAAATACATTTATAGACATTTGTAAGTAAAAGGTCTCATGCTGACATAGGTTATCTTGTTTGAGTATGAATGATAAAACAACAGTTGATTGAGACAACAGCATTGGTGATTGTTGTTCAAGACAGACATCTTTTGAAGGTGGTACATGCATCTTCACCTCCTTTGTATAATGTCTTTAACTGGAGACATGCTGAAGAAGAGTTAGATTAGAGACAGAGAGGGAGAGGGAGAAAGGTAATGAGACACTGAGTGATAGAATAACAGAGAGTATGGATGTGTATGAACCGACAAGCATATTTGAAGAGAAGGGTTAGTGTTGAGAAAATAGACAAAAGAAAAACATCCGTGGGACGAGAGAGAGAGAAAGAAAGGTGATGAGACATTGAGAGAGTATGTGTGTGTAGGAGTGGCTGTGTGGTAAGTAGCTTGCTAACCAACCACATGGTTCCGGGTTCAGTCCCACTGCGTGGCATCTTGGGCAAGTGTCTTCTGCTATGGCCCCGGGCCGACCAATGCCTTGTGAGTGGATTTGGTAGACGGAAACTGAAAGAAGCCTGTCGTATATATGTATATATATATATGTATGTGTGTGTATGTGTTTGTGTGTCTGTGTTTGTCCCCCTAGCATTGCTTGACAACCGATGCTGGTGTGTTTACGTCCTCGTCACTTAGCGGTTCGGCAAAAGAGACCGATAGAATAAGTACTGGGCTTACAAAAAGAATAAGTCCCGGGGTCGATTTGCTCGACTAAAGGCGGTGCTCCAGCATGGCCGCAGTCAAATGACTGAAACAAGTAAAAGAGTAAAAGAGAGTATGTGTATGAACCGACAAGCATATTTGAAGAGAAGGGTTAGTGTTGAGAAAGTAGACAAAAAAAAAACATCTGTGGGATTAGAGAGAGAGAGAGAGAGAGACTGATAGGTGGTCACAGATTCTATTAACAGAAAGATCTTGGACTAGTGAGAAGGCAAAGAGCCGATGCAAAGGTCAAGCTGGAGGTTAGTAAGAAAGTTGGTTGAAAGAACTCATTATTGTCATTTCTTGCCTTGTCATCCTCAGATTCGGTGCCTTCCGTATCATTCCATTGTTTGTTGTCACTAGGAAATATCTACAGGAGATGGGGAGGAAGAAAACAAAAGACATAAAAAAAATATAGAAACAAATGATGTCGTTACTGAATGGAATTTGACCTCTGTTAATATGCAACACTGAAATAGCCACATACTACAATCTAGAACCACATGGTCATAATATACACACACACACATACATACACATTTATATATATATATATATAAACAAAATAAAAGACAGTTCTATATTTAAGAGATGAGGAATTATGTACATTATTTACATTTGACGGATATTTGTCCCTCATCTTGTTTGTTGTTAACACAACATTTCGGCTGATATACCCTCCAGCCTTCATCAGGTGTCTTGGGGACATTTCAAACCTGGGTTCTCATTCCTAAGGTATTTTTTAATATTATTATTATTATTATTATTATAATAATTATTATATGAACCACTATGCCATATGCCCATGGGCACATGACATAGTGGCTAAGAGCGCGAGCTACTAACCCCAGGATTCTGAGTTCAATTCCAGGCAGCGACCTGAATAATAATAATAATAATAATAATAATAATAATAATGAAAAATACCTTAGGAATGAGAACCAAAGGTTCAAAATTTCCTCCAAAACCCCTGATGAAGGCTGGAGGGTATACCAGCCAAAACATTCTGTTAGCAACAAACAAGATGAGAACAAATGTGCCAAACAGATGGATTAAGCTAAGAGATAGCATTGAGGTTTTGCATGTTCATCAGACTTGAGGCCAGTGAATAATTTTTGATAGAGAAACTGAAGAGATAAGATTTATCATGTAAAATTGGCAACAATCAATAACATGAAAGCGACCATTTGAAGGACTGCAACCATACACCAACCGAAATTCGCAGTTCCATTGGTCTGTGTAGTCAGTGTCACTTTGAACACTTGCTATAATTCAAAATGCTGACATATCTATTTTCTTTACTCAATTTGAAAAATAAAAAATATATATATATGTGGAGGCGCAATGGCCTAGTGGTTAGGGCAGCGGACTCGCGGTCGCAGGATCGCGGTTTCGATTCTCAGACCGGGCGTTGTGTGTGTTTATTGAGCGAAAACACCTAAAAGCTCTACGAGGCTCCGGCAGGGGGTGGTGATCCCTGCTGTACTCTTTCACCACAATGGCGGTGCCCCAGCATGGCCACAGCTCAAGAGCTGAAACTGGAAAAACAAAAACAAAAAACAAAATGTATGCCTCACTGGATCAAGTACTCTTAAGTTGATCTTAAACAACAAGAAGACAGTAATCTCTCTCTTCCTCTCTACATATTTTAACACAATTTTTGTAAACAGCAATGAATTACAAAACTTTTACGTAATTATAATTTCAGGTGTTCTGACATTGAAAAGGAGCAGCTACAACCATGAATTAAAAGTTGTTGCAGTCTTAGTTTGGAGACAATATGAAACCATTCCTGACCACACACAAGAGGGCTAACTAAAGTTAGTCTAGTTGATGGATATCACAGTTTGTTATATACAACTAAGACCTGAATTTCAAAGCAAATGTCAACAATTTTAACTCCTCGATACCCAAGTCTACCAAGCTATTAAAATAGCAATATTGTTTCATTCATATATCAATGAGAAATTCAACAAACCATTTCAACAGAAATACCTTGTGGTATTTAGTCTGCCTGCATTGTCAATTTCATTATTAGAAATGTACTGAACCAGTGATAATTAGCCTGTTGGAAATATATAACCAACAATGGCAACGTCCACAAAATGCACAATGAAGGATTACACCAATTTTACTTACTTCAAATTTACTCATGCAGATGAAGCCTTAAAATGGTGTCCCTACAACCGAATGAGTCACAAGACTCCCTTTATGCTATAAATAAATAAATATATTACACATGGTAGAAAAGGGACATGCATACACAATCATACAATTACAGATATCAGGGTAAAGCACACATAACTGTCATATGCAAAGCAATTAAGAATCATTCAATTACTTTCATACAGAAACAGGAATAACAAAAATATTGTCAGACAATAACTAAGATTATCAAAGCATGACACACATAGGTTTCTCACAGCAAACAAGATGGTTTAGATTAATGATGTCTATATATGATGAGACCTATTTTCCGTCAGTGAATATAAACTGATAAAAACAGAAGCATGAGAAATATCGCAGCCAATTAAAAATGAGAGTTTACATCACAACTAATGCTGAACAAGGCTAATAAATTGAAATATTTAAAAAGAGTTGCCAAGGCATAACAAGACATGTTAAGAGAAAGGAAGAAGGGTTAGGGATGCAGCAGAAGATGAAATGGTTACTGAAGTATGAAGGATTTGAAATTCTATTTGCTGTAGTTGTCAGTGTAAGCAATAATATTAACATGGGATGGAAGCACTCCGTCGGTTACGACGATGAGGGTTCCAGTTGATCCGAATCAACGGAACAGCCTGCTCATGAAATTAACGTGTAAGTGGCTGAGCACTCCACAGCCACGTGTACCCTTAACGTAGTTCTCGGGGATATTCAGCGTGACACAGAGAGTGACAAGGCCGGCCCCTTGAAATACAGGTACAACAGAAACAGGAAGTAAGAGTGAGAGAAAGTTGTGGTAAAAGAGTACAGCAGGGATCACCACCATCCCCTGCCGGAGCCTCGTGGAGCTTTTAGGTGTTTTCGCTCAATAAACACTCACAACGCCCGGTCTAGGAATCGAAACCGCGATCCTATGACCGCGAGTCCGCTGCCCTAACCACTGGGCCATTGCGCCTCCAATATTAACAACCAGAAAGATTAAAGGCATACATTTAAGGCTTGTTTCCAATCAGTTTAAACCCTGTGTTTATGCGTTTGTTTCCGTGTATGACATCTATATATGTATATACGAGGGTTTAGAAATTTCTGATTTGGCACCCAAGTAACAGAGGTGGGGGGGGGGGTTGGACTCTGAACCATAGTGAAGGCAATTAACCCAGGAGATGAAGGACTCTTAATAGAAGAGCTTGAAGTTGTTTAATGAGTTTGTGGCAAGCTATTAGCATTTCCAGAAAGTGTGGAAAGCCTTGACCACTGAAAAACAATTTGTGTAGGTTTCTTGGCAGCTTCATTGTAGGACCATTTTACATTTGAGATTCCAGAGAATCCACTATATAAATTATAGCGACACAATTTTGTGCAATAAGTAGCCTTTTGTTACTTCCCCTCAGCACATTGGGAGGGAAATATGAATGAACCCTAACGAGTTAAGTAACAACGAAACTGTCTAATCTTCATCTAGGATCAACGACAAGAGAACCCCCATGGGCTTGATTTCATAGCATGACTCAATTCATATGGATATGGTTGTATATATGTATGTACTCATTATATATCCAGTAAACAGGTGAAGTGGTGAAACAGTGGATTCATGGAAAATTGAGCCTGTGACTCAGTTATATCATAAATTACATTTTAGAACCTTAATTTCTGGTTCCTAGATTTTAACAAAGAGGAAAATGTGTTGTTTTATGTTTGTAAGAATGAATAAGAACTGCAAGGATCATAGAGGAAGATAAGAAAGAGTTGAGGAATGTCATTGCCAGATGTATGAGCAGTGTAGAGGTTTTGCCTGTAGTTTGATTAGAAGAAAGGAAAATGTATAAAGTTGGCAAGGATGAGGTTAGAACCCTCAACCCCAGTTGGAGAAAAAGAAAGTTCTTCAGCAGCATGCAAAAATTAAAACATTTTTATTCTTCATAATTTTCTTGCATAGATTTTAAACAAATGTCATTCTTTATTGAGTTATATTTCAAGATGAAACTAAAACCAATTTTTATCATAGTTCACAAGTCATATAAAAGGTTTTTCCACAAATAATATTACTGGGTTTTTTCACTGGGAATTTTGGTTATTTTGTCTCCGTATATCTGGATCTTGTCAAAGGAATTGCTTCCTATACAACTTGTTTTATCACACAGTATGTATGGATGCATGTTTGCACACATACAAACACACACATACATGTATATATGTATGCAGAAGGCGGCGAACTGGCAGAAATGTTAGCACGTCGGGCGAAATGCGTAGCCGTATTTCGTCTGCCGTTATGTTCTGAGTTCAAATTCCGCCGAGGTCGACTTTGCCTTTCATCCTTTCGGGGTCGATAAATTAAGTACCAGTTGCACACTGGGGTCGATGTAATCGACTTAATCCGTTTGTCTGTCTTTGTTTGTCCTCTCTGTGTTTAGCCCCTTGTGGGTAGTAAAGAAATATATATGTATGCAGAAGGCATAGTTTATTTGTATCAAACATGTAATACATCCACAACTCAGTGAGAAATTACAATGAATGAGGTTTATTTTAATGCAGGAGAAACAAACAAGTCATAAAAACTGATACAACATCAGTTGCGTGCCAACAGTTTCTGAGAATATCTACAAGTGATTGGATATCTGGCTTTTCTTTTTTATAATATTTGATACAAGTCTGTCTCAGTATAAATTTAGAATGTCCTGCTTTTAATAGATAAGCTAATATAAGCGTATAGCAACAAAACTCTCTGTATGCAAGTTTTTACAACATTAAAATATTCCTAGCATTCAGACATAATGTATTGCTCACGTCTGTAATGAACAATTTCTCAATGGAGCCATTATCATTCCTATAAGATAATAAAAATGTTAGAAGCAATACAATACTTACACAGCCATCTTTTTAATCTTACATTCACAGTAGAATTTAATGGTTTTAAACAAACATTTATCCATTTAAAAAAAAAAGGAAATATTTTCAACATGCTATATGATAAATGCAATTATTCAAAGTCATAGATGCATTACAATGCATGCTATGAAAGTGCATTCAATGCATGCTATGAAAAATGCACATGTATACACACACACATCATCATCATCATCATTTTCATTTGCCATGCAGGTATGTGTTGATAAATCTCTAGGTCCCACACCATTTTGCCATCTTTCAGTTCCTCATCATTTGACAAACATAGCAACGCGTAGTTGCCAATCTTTGGTTTTGTACAAATCATGTTTGTCTTTTTTTTGTTCTTATGGCAAGTTGCCTTCTTCCGTCACTAATCCTTTCACATGACTTAGGGGCATTTAACCATGCCCCTTCCGCCCCTTCCCCACACAGGATAGAACTGAAGCAGGACATAAGACTCCCCTCAATCAGTTTATATTCAAGGTTACTGCTCTCATACACAAGCTTTATGAGATGCAGCTTACAAGAATTCACATCTTCTCTCTTCACTCCTTTATGTGATCATATAAATGCATGTACCTGCACACACACACATGCACACACATACACACACACACACACATCTTACTACTTAGCACAAAACAGAAACAAACCCTAATATAAACAAAACCATAATCCCACCCATAAATACTCACCAAAACACAATTTGTACTATAAACCTTTGCCCCGATATTATATTGCTAGCAATGCATAAAAGTATATAAGAGTATTATAATGATACAACAGTGCTTTCTGATGTAAGTAATGCCCTTTAAAGGAAGGGAGTGACAAAGCGAAGAAAGATGCTCACAGCCTTTCTATGATGTTTCGTGTTAATGAAGGGAAACAGAAATGAAACAGAATCTATTTACATATTTGGTTTACCACCACACATAGACGAGATCACTTTCTGTCATATTACTAAAACAAAATTCATACACACACACACAGACATGCACACACTACACATATGCACTCATATGTAAAAATATATAAAAGGTATATACTTATTAAAGTAAAGTGAAGTGAGGCAGAGGCTTCACTCAAAGTTTTCTAGTTTTCACTCTTCACACACTCAGATTCATGTACAGACAGACAGACAGAGAGAGAGAGATACAAGGTGCACAACTGAAATACTAAAATTCATTAACTGTAAATTTTTAGTGAAGTGCAAGATTGGTTTGCTCAGAGTCTTATGGAACAGTGCTCTATTCTTCTATGTGGCAGGATCCATAAGTGGAATGTAGGTTTTCTGGACAATTATGTTGACCAATGCAAAAGACTTGAGCTTATTATACTCTCTTTTTACTCTTTTACTCTTTTACTTGTTTCAGTCATTTGACTGCGGCCATGCTGGAGCACTGCCTTTAGTCGAGCAAATCGACCCCGGGACTTATTCTTTGTAAGCCCATTACTTATTCTATCGGTTTCTTTGGCCGAACCGCTAAGTGACGGGGACGTAAACACACCAGCATGGGTTGTCAAGCAATGCTAGGGGGACAAACACAGACACACAAACACACACATATATATATATATATACATATATACAACAGGCTTCTTTCAGTTTCCGTCTACCAAATCCACTCACAAGGCATTGGTCAGCCCAGGGCAATAGCAGAAGACACTTGCCCAAGGTGCCATGCAGTGTGACTGAACCCGGAACCATGTGATTGGTAAGCAAGCTACTTACCACACAGCCACTCCTGCACCTAGTATAATACTTTAGAAAGAATAAAATGTTTTGACTGACACAACAATGCACTATAATACAAACAGTGGACTGTATTAACTTGTAATTTAGTTATCCATAGTCTGACTATAGCAGTGACTCCATCAATTCCTAGGGATATCTGAAGAAGGAATTTTTCATTCCGAAATATCATATCAGACTATGGAGGATCAAATTACAACTGTAACAAACACCATCCGATCGTGGCCGTTGCCAGCCTCGCCTGGCCTCCATGCCGTTAGCACGTGAAAAGCACCATCCAAGCGTGGCCGTTTGCCAGCCTCGTCTGGCTCCTGTGTCGGTGGCACGTAACAAACACCATCCAATCGTGGCCGTTGCCAGCCTCGCCTGGCCTCCATGCCGTTGGCACGTAAAAAACACCATCCGAGCGTGGCCGTTCACCAGCCTCATCTGGCACCTGTGTCAGTGGCACGTAAAAAGCACCCACTACACTCACGGAGTGGTTGGCGTTAGGAAGGGCATCCAGCTGTAGAAACACTGCCAGATGTGACTGGCCTGGTGCAGCCTTCGAGCTTCCCAGACCCCAGTTGAACCGTCCAACCCATGCTAGCATGGAAAGCGGACATTAAACGATGATGATGATGATGATGATGATGATGTTCTTATAGACCATTGTTTGTATTACTGTGCATTGTTGCGTCATTCAAAATATTTTATTCTTTACAAACAAAATACAATGCTTCAAGCAAACTACAATACTCTCTTAATACTTTAGATGTTATTCACAAGCGCTAGATCTAAGAAATAGCACTGCAATGTCCTTCGTGTTGCAGCCTGTCTCTTAGGCTTCTTAAAAGGAGACCTTTGAAGGTGGCTGATTTCTACTCAGGAAAGTTATGAGTCATCAGGAACACCTTGATGTTTTCCACAAACTTCTACATTTCACAATGATCTAAAAATGTACCGTTCCTACAGTCCCCATTTATCCTTTGAAAATAAGGTGTCAAAAATGGCTGGAAAATTATTATAAGTGTTGGAAGCAATGAATAGAAAATATTTTGACCCTCCCTTCCATAACAACCATCAATGTTAAGTTCTGAAATTCTACCCCCACCTCACCCCCATACACATATCCTACAAAGGTAATTAAATACTTCTATCATAATCATCATCATCAATGTTGTTTAGCATCCAATTTTCCATTGCTGCAGGGGTCAGATGGAATTTGTTGAGGTAAGATTTTCTATGGCTGGATGTCCTTGCTGTTGCCAAACCTCACAAGCTGCAAGACATATTCAAATCTTTCCATCTCTGCCTCACCCTTCTAGCCATTTGGTAATGCTTCTGAATACACAAATACACAATTTTTTATATATATATACATCTATAAGTCTGGTACATCATCATCATCATCATCATTGTTCGACCGTGGTCGAGACAATGGAATTTACTATGTTATGCCAGACTTTACGGTCCATCATAGCATTACGGAGGTCCTGTTGCTGGATGCCTGTATCCCTGGAGATTACATCAGGGTAGGAGAGTGTGCGCCCTCTGGTATTGCGAGTAGATGGCTTCCAGAGGAGAAGAGTAGAGATTACCTCTTTTTCAGCTCTACAACAATGTCCAGCAAACTGGACTCTCTTACCTTTCACAAGAGATGACACAGGTGGTAGTTTCCCATATATTTGCATTTTGGTTGGATAGCGCTTCTACGAGAGATTTTGAGCTCTCATAAGGAGGCGAGTGTAGGTTCCATCCAACCGCCTCTCAAGCTTCTTTGATAACGTCCAGGTTTCTGAGCCATATAGTAGAATTGGTTCGACTGTGGCTTTGGAGATTTCAAGTCTGGTACCATGCTAGCATGGAACATGGACATTATATGCAGCCGATAAGTTACAGTTTAAATCCCACATTAACAGTGAACAGCATTGACACTCTCTCTCTCTCTCTCTCTCTTTCCCACTCTTTGAATATGTTCATTAGCTACAAAGAAGCCACTACACGACCACATAACCACCTAGAAATACCAGCTAAACACCCCTACAGTCTAAAAGATGAGGAAGCACAGACTGGGATAATATAAGCTGAAATAAACAGGAATGCCCTTGATCATAGGCCTGCTTGATCAGGATTGCCCTAGGGTTAAACAACAACAGCAGTGACAATACTTCCATTGCAAACATGAATGTTAACCCTTCTGTTACCATATTTCCAATGAAATGCACCTTCTTGGTTTCAATTAATTGTGAAAATAAGGAAGGATGTAGCAAAATAAGTTTGTCGGTGCTTAGAAAGCGAATTAACAAGAAATTTTGATTGAAGGTTTTTAGATCCTTTAGTGTTCAGATTAATCTGTTAAATGTAATACATTTTTCACATAAATTGTTTTGAATTAATCATACATTATCTTACAACTTTGAAGTTTCAATGGTGTGATAGTTTATTCTTAGAATGTCAATGTAGGTTAGGTGTGAGGGGCCAGATATGGCCAGTTTGAATGTAAAACATGTAGGATATTTGGGCCGGATATGGCCGGCTTAAACACCAAAGGGTTAAAACACAAAGTCTGTATCAGAGAACCAGAGTTGGTCTCAGGTAGACTGGTACCAAAAGGGTTAAGGAATGATAAAACAAATACAAAAGTACATCTGTGCATCTACTGATATTATTAAAAGCTTAATCCATGATTAAAGTATCAAACTAACAAAACCAGCATTTTGCATCTACTTGAAACACGCAACTGTATTAATCTTCTTCCGGCTTCCACATTGAATCTAAGTGTTTAGCATTAAGAAGAGAATCCACTCACACACACAGAATCCAGCTACACACACATGCATGCACACACACACGCGGTGACATACACCCAACACTCATACAATTCGATGATTTAGATGTAAATATTCATATTTATAAAAGCATCTAACCCATGCTAGAGAAATAAAGGAAGTGAAACATAAAAGTATAGAGTGTCTTAAAAGGAAGAACTTGAAGCTGTTTTCAGAACTAATGGAAATGGTGATGATGATGATGACAAGGTGCTGGATGTTACTTACTAAACGGAGAAAGCCAGGATCCGACTGAAAAATTGAAAAAGGGTTTGGATATTTAACAAAAGTAAATAAATCTGTTGAGCATCATTGCTAAAAAGTTCAGCTCTGGTGAGATATTGATGATATCAAAGGCAAAGAAGAAAGAGGGACAAAGTGCTTCAAAAATTGTAAACAAAACTTAGAACCAGAGGCCACAGAGATGTCTGAATAATGTGAAGAAATAACTATAAAAATGTAACATATAATATATAAATATACATACACGCATACGCACATGTAGAGTGATATAAATATATATATATATGTGTGTGTATATTTTTTATTTAATATTTTGTACATTACTTAATTATTGGTATATGTTTTTATCATATATTTAATTTTTGTCTATATGGTATAATTTAATTATATCATTGTTATTTCATTGAACTGATAAAAGGTGGTTTTTATCTAATTTATATATATCTAAAACTGAAGTTGTGTGGTGTCTGTCTCCTACGATTTAGATTCCTAACTACTCCCACATTTTGTGGTGCAGTGTAACCAAAAGCGGGTATCTTATAGTCGTGATTCATATCGAGCCCTTCTGGGTATTAGTGCACGTCTACGATGAGTCTACGATTTAAAAAAAAAATTACCATCATTTATTCCATTTATAATGCATTTTTTTGCTATTTTTTGGCTATAACTCTCTAAAAATGCTTATATAGTTATTTCCCTTACAAACCCGAGCAACGCCGGGCGATACTGCTAGTATATTATATATTGTGAAATTTGATTTAGTATTACTAAATTGAATTTTTCCTTGTAAGTTTGGAATAATATTCCCTAATATTATTGATTTTTGTCAGCTCTTGTGGCCAATAAAAGAATTAATTATTATTATAATTATATATATACTATATATATATGGTATTTTTATATAAGCTTAAAGCTTATTGCGATCACCATGCAATGACTAAGGAAAATAGTCTAATAACGGGGCATATAAGCCCTCAACAGAGAAAAAGAAGGCTTTCCTATCCATGTGGGACTTGCACCCACATCCCTTCGTTAATGTGACTAAATGAGTTACCTTTACATAGGCGAATCAGCCTCCCTCTTTCTGTCAAATTTAAGAACTATGGGTTCAAAATGTATTTGAAATTTTACTTCTTCTTAAGAAAACAGCAAAATTTTGCATGAGTAATATAATGAATTATAAAACTGATTAGCTGACATTATCCATGCAATAAGAAAACAAAAACTCCCTTTAAGGGTGTCTGAAGTCTTAAAATGTGTTGTTTTTATCCATGCAACTACTACTTTTGAATGGGTGTAAATCTAAAAATGAACTAGTTATTTTTTAGATTTTAACCTCCACTCTCACAAAGAGGAAGTTCTTGTTTAATAATTGTTTGGATAATCTCAGCTAATTAAGGTTTTCCAACTCATTATATTTACTTATCTGAGATTATACTACATCCTACAGTGATATCAAAATTGCTTATTACTTGTTCTTATAATTCCTTGTTTAAATCATATTGATACTAATTTAACTTAATTATGTTAATACTAAATTACTGCAATACTAATTTAATTAAGCTATTACTTGTTTAGTCACTGCTTTTTGTGTTCAAAACTGGAATAAACTGGTTTGTGATGAGAAAGAGGAGGAGAAAAAAGAAACAAAAAAAACAAGCATCCTGGGCCAAAACCTTCATCAAACTGCAAGGTTTTCTGACTGTAAAGCATGAGAAACTGACCTGAAACTAAACAATAACCCAGGGGCTCTCAACCATTTTTTTACCTATAAACCCCTTTGGTTCTTATTTTATGTGGGTGGACCCTCATAGCCATTCAGTGTTTGGAAGACCCTATCATATTTTTAGAATGAAATATTATCAAAAAATGCATAAAAATTGTGGAAATATTGTGTATTTTTTTATTCTTTTATTTGTTTCAGTCATTTGACTGTGGCTATGCTGGAGCACTGCTTTTAGTTGAGCAAATCGACCCCGGGACTTATTCTTTGTAAGCCTAGTACTTATTCTATCGGTCTCTCTTGCCGAACTGCTAAGTGACAGGGACGTAAACACACCAGTATCAGTTGTCAAGCGATGTTGGGGGGGATAAACACACACACAGACACACACATATATAAATATATATATATATATATATATATACACATATATATATCACAGGCTTCTTTCAGTTTCCGTCTACCAAATCCACTCACAAAGCTTTGGTTGGCCCCTGAGCTATAGCAGAAGACACTTGCCCAAGGTGCCACGCAGTGGGACTGAGCCCGGAACCATGTGGTTGGTAAGCACTTATACGGACCCTCAAGGGTCATATGGACCATGGTTGAGAACCACTACAATAACAACAACAATGGACCTATTTTACTTCTGTTGCTGGATATAGGTATGAAGAATATTTCATACCTTTCCAATGAAGGAAAAAAAGAAAGAAAAAAAAAAAACAAGCATTCTGGGCCAAAACCTTCATCAAACTGCAAGGTTTTCTGACTGTAAAGCATGAGAAACTGACCTGAAACTAAACAATAACCCAGGGGCTCTCAACCATTTTTTTACCTATAAACCCCTTTGGTTCTTATTTTATGTGGGTAGACCCTCATAGCCATTCGGTGTTTGGAAGACCCTATTCATATTTTTAGAATGAAATATTATCAATATTATCACTTTTCTCTCTTTTTCTGCTTTATTCTGTGTACTGTGCATGTGTTTTTAGCTTTCATTGCTATCTTTTTTTACTTGACATATGCATCTCCTTTCTGTCCCCTCTTTCAACCTTTTCTGATGAATTGTAGAGCATTTGGGATATTTACTGCTTAAAACTTTAGACTGTCTCTTTATAAACTGCAAAGCCAACAGCTCAGAACTTTTTTCTAGTTGCAGCTGTGAGCCGGTCTCAATGGAATAAATATAACCACATCATGATAAACTAATTTATTCTGCTGTTTATAGTCCAACTAATTGCTGACACAGACTGTCTCTGCTCACTTCAGATGGATGGTGTTTGTGACATATTTAATTTCTCATTTGTTTATCCATCAACACAACAAGCAGCTGTGATTGACAGGACTTGGCAGCCTGGAAGTTTATAATTTCTTACGGATAATAGGCGCAGGAGTGGCTGTGTGGTAAGTAGCTTGCTAACCAACCACATGGTTCCGGGTTCAGTCCCACTGCGTGGCATCTTGGGCAAGTGTCTTCTGCTATAGCCCCGGGCCGACCAATGCCTTGTGAGTGGATTTGGTAGACGGAAACTGAAAGAAGCCTGTCGTATATATATATATATATATATATGTATATGTGTGTGTGTGTCTGTGTATATGTTTGTGTGTCTGTGTTTGTCCCCCTAGCATTGCTTGACAACCGATGCAGGTGTGTTTACGTACCCGTCACTTAGCGGTTCGGCAAAAGAGACCGATAGAATAAGCACTGGGCTTACAAAGGATAAGTCCCGGGGTCGATTTGCTCGACTAAAGGCGGTGCTCCAGCATGGCCGCAGTCAAAATGACTGAAACAAGTAATAGAGTAAAGAGTAATGTGCTACATTCTACATTGATAGGTACAATGGAGTAGTTGATATATTGACTGATGTAGATAATGTTTAAAATTAAATCTTGCATTTCAGCTTGGGATGCTGAGTTCTAATCCCTTTTGTGAATACTTTCAGTTAAAATACATTGGTTTTTGTTTTAATTCATTTTTAAAATAACGAAGAATTTAACAAGAAAATTTTCTCGTTATTAAGCTGATGTTTGCAACTTAAATGAACACAAAATATTGATGGCAGGTTTTAATTTAGATCATTTCAAAACAGAAAGTTTATATCCTAAAACCACAGGAAGTTCTGGGTGGGTGGGCATCAAAGGAGTTAATCAGCAAAATTTACAATAAACCAACCTTCACATACAGAAGGAAAAAGACCAGAATAAAGTTGGTGTTGTTGTTTAGCCAGAGATCAACCCTAATTCTGCAGACCAATGGTCAGTCAAATGCTATCCAGTCTTGATCATCCTATATTTTTAGGGGTCTCCAGGGCTAGATTATCTCATGTGCCCTTTTCTGTTTTTTAAGATAGTAGGGTGTAATATGAGAGAGGGTCAACTGTGGTAGTCAAGCACCCACAGAGGCTCTGTCATTTTCTTTAAAAGCCAAGTGGATATACGCTCATGGACTATGTTACTTTGTCTCATGACAAATGTTACCTCATCTTTCTGAGAAAGACATGTATCCTACATGTTTTAGTTTACAGATAACTTGGGAATGATTACCAGAATTTCTGTAGAAGTAAATTTTATAAAGGCAGCGAGCTGGCAGAAACATTAGCACGCCAGGCGAAATGCTTAGCAGTATTTTATCTGCCGCTACGTTCTGAGTTCAAATTCCGCCAAGGTCGACTTTGCCTTTCATCCTTTCGGGGTCGATTAAATAAGTACCAGTTATGCACTGGGGTCAATATAATTGACTTGATCCGTTTGTCTGTCCTTGTTTGTCCCCTCTGTGTTTAGCCCCTTGTGGGTAGTAAAGAAATAAGAAATAAGAATTTCTGTAAAAGTTATTGGAAATAAATTGGTATTCTATGTAGAAAGTTGTTGTTAGTGTCTTGTTCTGGATCAACTCAAATTGAGTAAACCTATGATCAAAGACATTCCAGCCATACCAATCCCATCTGTCCAGAGTATTGTTCCTTACTGAAAATAGGCTTGGCTATTCTTTTCCTTCTCTCAAAACAAGGAAATGATTTATCTAATCTCTGAATGTAAACTGGAACTGTATCCAAATTTGTCTTGTTAGCCAAATGGTTAAAACACCATGGTATTTAAAATGAGCTTGTGTATGATATTAGAAATATCACACACTGATGATGACTGTTGGAATTCAGTATCTCTATTATAGATATCACACATTGACGATACTCTTTGAATTCCGTATCTCTATCACTCATGGACATGCTGATATGAAAGAAAATATAAAAACATTGCAGCGCCCACAACTTTTCAAAACTTTTCACACTCAAATTAGCCAAAGCATAAAACTACCCACACCAGTTGTTAGTTATAAGGACACTGCACCCTTCAAAAATCCCATGCTTCCAGAAATTCACCAACATTACTCCTTGCACCCTTTCTTCTTCCTGACTCTTTTAATGTTCACTTTTCTCTCTTTTTCTGCTTTATTCTGTGTACTGTGCATGTGTTTTTAGCTTTCATTGCTATCTTTTTTTTTCTTGACATATGCATCTCCTTTCTGTCCCCTCTTTCAACCTTTTCTGATGAATTGTAGAGCATTTGGGATCTTTACACAATAAGATCATTATTATTACTCCAGAGGAGGCGCAATGGCCCAGTGGTTAGGGCAGTGGACTCGCGGTCGTAGGATCACGGTTTCGATTCCCAGACCGGGCGTTGTGAGTGTTTATTGAGCGAAAACACCTAAAGCTCCACGAGGCTCCGGCAGGGATGGTGGTGATCCCTGCTGTACTCTTTCACCACAACTTTCTCTCACTCTTACTTCCTGTTTCTGTTGTACCTGTATTTCAAAGGGCCGGCCTTGTCACTCTCTGTGTCACGCTGAATATCCCCGATAACTACGTTAAGGGTACACGTGTCTGTGGAGTGCTCAGCCACTTACACGTTAATTTCACGAGCAGGCTGTTCCGTTGATTGGATCAACCGGAACCCTCGTCGTCGTACCCGACGGAGTGCTTCCAGTATTACTCCAGAGTTTTGCCTGCAATATTTCATTTTTTGATGAAGACCTCAATGTCCTGGGCTCTTGTGGCCAATAATAGAAATCATTATTATTATTATTATTATTATTATTATTATTATTATTATTATCATAACTATTATTATTAGATGAACAATATTTTGACATTCTGTGTGTCTTTCACAAGTTCAAAATACAAATTGAAAATAAATTCAAAGATAGGAGACACAGAAACATTCAAAATTAAATCGGAATAACTGTGTTTCTTTCTAAGTAAAATGACATCATCAGTTTTTGGTCTTTCACAAAAGGTAACAGAAGGAAGGAAGGAAAGAAGAAAATGAAAAGAAAGAGAAGAATTGGAGAAAAAATTACTCAGTCAAAAAGTTTAGATATATTTGTGAACTGGTGACATCTCAGCCTGAAGGAATTTATAGAATGGCAGGTGAATTCCACCATATTTATACAAAACTTTTTGACTGAATAAGTTTTTCTCCAATTCTTTTCTTTCTTTTCGCTTTCTTCTTTCCTTCCTTCCTTCTGCTACCTTTTGTGAAAGACTAAAGACTGATGATGTCATTTTACTTAGGAAGAAACACAGTTATTCTGATTCAAGTTTGAAAGTTTCAGCATTTCCTATCTTTGAATTCAATTTCAATTATTATCATTATTATTATATTATTATTATCATATTATATTATCATTATTATTATTGTTATTATTATTATTATTATTGTTATTATTATTATTTTAGGTCTTGTACCTATAGTAGAAGAGGATTATAATTATGAAAACATTTCAGAAAGGAAAAAAAAAAAAGGAAAATAAACTAATTTATATTTGAGACTAAACGAAGGAACTCCTTAAACTTAATAGGTGAGAAGGTGGAGTATAAAAATATTATCAGTGAAAATGTTTTCAGAATTTCAACTGCAAAAATATTCAAAATATTATGATTAATTTCCCCAGTTAATCACCCTGGTATTAAAAGAGAAGAAATATATTTTCAATACTCACTCTTCGATAACCTGTAAATAGTAGAAAAGAAAAACAAAAACACAATTAGCTTAATTAAATGAGCAAATAATTTAATGAACATGCAAAGTGAAAAAAGTAAAAATAAATAACTTTTGAAAAGGCTTTACATCTATTTGTGAATATTATAATTAGTTTAATACGAGGGTGAGTTAAAAAGTAATGGCATTTTGTTTAGGACAAGTATAATTACCAACACAGGAACATGTATCATACATCAAAATGAAGCTGGTCCTCTGTGGATCACATCCCTATTTCCAAACAAAGTCACCGTTTCTCTCAATGGCAATGTTCCACCTCCGAATGAGAGCATGTATCCCTGCCCTATAAAATTCTGTTGACTGTTCTTTGAGCCACTTCTTCACTACAGTTTTCACTTTCTTGTCACTGGAATAATTTAGCATCTTCAGGCTATCATCTCTTCGGCCCCATGAAAGAGGGTTTGAGAGGCACACATTATTCCAGTGATGAGGAAGTGAAAATTGTAGTAAAGAAGTGGCTCAAAGAACAGTCAACAGAATTTTATGGGGTGGGGATACATGCTCTCATACGAAGGTGGAACATTGCTATTGAGAGAAATGGTGACTATGTTGAGAAGTAGGGATGTGATCCACAGAGGTACATGTTCCTGTGTTGGTAATTATACCTGTCCTAAACAAAATGCCATTACTTTTTGACTCACCCTCATAGATTTATTGAAATTCTTGCTTAATAAGTGAGGGAAGAACAATGTCCATGGCAATTTTTGCTTTAACAACTTCTAAGACTGTTGTAGTCATTGTCGTTATTTCACTTCCATCAAGGCAGCAAGCTGGCAGATTTGTTAGCACGTGGGACGAAATGCTTTGCAGTATTTCACTCTTTGTTCCATTCTGAGTTCAAAATCTGCGGAGGTCAACTTTGTCTTTCATCCTTTCAGGGTCGATAGATTAAGTATCAGTTGCATACTGGAGTTGATCTAATTGACTGGGCCCCCTCCCCCAAAATTTCAGGCCTTGTGCCTATAGCACCTCCAACCTCCATGCTTGCATGGAACCAATGGGCCCAAGGAATGTACCTATTTCTTTACTACCCACAAGGGGCTAAACACAGAAGGGACAAACAAGGACAGACACAGGTATTAAGTTGATTACATCGACCCCAGTGTGTAGCTGGTACTTAATTTATTGACCCCGAAAGGGTGAAAGGCAAAGTCGACCTCGGCGGAATTTGAACTCACAACGTAACGGCAGACAAAATACCGCTAAGCATTTCGCCCGGCCCAAGGAATGTACCAAGCTCCAATGTCTGCTTTGGCATGGTTTCTCTAGTGGGATGCCTTTCCTAGTGCCAAACATTTTACTGAGTCTACATGTTACCTTTTTTTTTTTGTGGAACCAGCACAAATGAAGTTGCCAAGTAACTTGCAAAACAAAACCCCTCAAACTGAGTAGGGGTGGAGTATTAACCCTTTCGTTACCAATCCGGCCGAAACTGCCTCTGGCTCTGTAGTACAAATGTCTTGTTTTCATAAGTTTTGAATTAAAATCTTCCACCAAACCTTAGTCACAATTTATGTTCCTAACACCAGCTGAATGATAACCAAGTTATTTTACTAAATTCTTTGTTATATTTAAAATTAATTGAAAGAAACACAGAGCATCTCAAAATAAATACAGTAATGAAAGGGTTAAGGGAGGTGGTTTTATGCTAAGCATTAACAGGTGAAAGTATGATAGATGGACAGTATCAGGTGTCTTGCTGCAGAGGAGATACATGGCTTCCCTATCTGGAAAGAGAGGAAGAGATGATGAGGGTGTACCACCAAGGTAAAAGGTGAATTTAAGGAGAGGGAATAGGGATAGAGGAACAGAAAGGGTGGGTGAGTTTACAAGAGTGTGAAGGGTGTGTGACAAATGATAGAGATGGGAATAAAGGTGGATGTAGTGAATGGGACACAGGGGTGAAAGTATGGTCAATGGTTAATATCAGATTGGCAGGGAAGTAAAGTAGAAAAATAATATGTTAGGAAATATTACAATCACTTACCTTTTCGAAGGCGCTGAGGTTTAAGTAAGGTAAAATCTGCAAAAGAGAATGGTAAAGTGTTCATTGCTTATTAAACTAAAGAAAACTTATTCCCCTACCTATAACATTTTCTCAGACCTCTTACATGGCCATTTGACTTTCTAGTAATAGCAGCCAAAGAATCTACTCCAAATACTTTTCACTGGCTTAGACAAGGAAAGATATATTGAATAATGTAACCACCAACCCTAGATGACCCTAAAAAATCAGGTTAGTCATGAGCAGAATTTCTTTGATCATTCAGGGGTGACCAGGGGATAAAGAACAACAGCAACTAGGAACTTCTCAGAGTCTCTATGCAAATAGCTTGACCAGCCAAAAATAACAGGCTAACATTTTTTATAACACTCCACCATCTAAGCAAAAAAGTAAGGAAAGCCATATTAGCTAATGTAGTCCAGACATCCCTAAAAGACCAGCTGGCAACAGCTGGAATATCTTGGATTATAGGTCTACTGAATCATGGTTGACCCAGGGCAACATCAATGGAAACATCAATGCTTTGTAGTTCATATAAACACCATCTCATCCTCTTAGTTTGAATATCCACTTCATGTTGGCATGGGTCAGATATATTCATTTCTACAGTTGAGTGCTCTTTCAGTCACCAACCCTCACCTGTCTCCAAGCAAGCTATTTCCCCATGGCCAAATATGATTAGACAGGATACTGGAAAGAAATTACACTGCTTGTATGACAGTGATACTCATTTACAACCATCAAATAATGTGAAGACAAGACGAAACATGCATACACACACACACACACATACATACACACATGCATGCAACAAACTTCTTTCAGTTTCCGTTTACCAAATCCACTCACAAGGCTTTGGTCAGCTTAGAGCTACAGAAGTCACTTGTCCAAGATGTAGTATGTGTGTGTGTGTGTTTCCCTGTCCACCACCGCTTGACCAATATTGGCGTGTTTATGTCTCTGTAACTTAGCGATTGAGCGAAAGATACTGATAGAATAAGTACCGGGATTTAAAAAAAGATATTGGGACCCATTCATTCACTTAAATTCTTCAAGGCGGTGCTCCGGTAAGGCTGCAGTCTAAAGACTGAAACAAGTAACAGATAAAAGATATAAAAAAAAAAGGAATCCGGGACCTTACGGTCTAAAGCAGAAAAGATACTCAACAGTCTGATAAACTTGAAATCATTTTAAGACACGTATCCTTGGTTGGGATGTTTAGGTTTGAGCGTGGACGGAAAGTTGTGTTGAAATTATTTGTGCAAAACAAGAAAGAAATCAGGCTAACAAGTTTTTGTTTGAAAAAAAGTTCAGTTAATGTTTACAATATTATCCGGAAACGAAAACAAAAAAAAAAATTTACTACTGTAACAAGTGTAAAAAAAAAATGTGTATAAAACGAAAATGAAAGGAAAATTGCGTGCAAAGTAATGGGGGTGGGGAGATGACTTTCGGAAAATTCACAAGAACTGAGTTTTTCCTTCATAACTTTAAGAAAATGAGTTTCTTTTTATTTAAATGAAATTTTAAATAAATATCTTTCAAACGGTATACATTACGGTTATTAAAAAAATTATGGGGGAAAATTTTTTTCCGAGAGGGTGAGGAGAGGACTTTCGGAAAATTACCGAGATCCGATTTTTTTCCTTCATAACTTTGAGGGAAATGGATATCTTTTAGTGAAATTTTATATAAATTCTTTTCTATTTACTCTCAAAATATTGAGCATTTGTGGGGAAACCTGAAAAAGTGTATTATTCGACCCGGAATGAGAAAGAGCTACTTGAAACAATATGTCGCTTCAAATAATATTTCGGGCCATCTCTCTGCCAACCCAGCCACTTCATAAGTTTCTTTTGGAGGCTGCAAGACTATCCCCATGTTCCTGATGACACGGAAGAATGTATACCGGTTCTTGAAGTCGTTAAAGGTACGTTGGCGCATTTTTTATACTTGTAAAACATTCTTCTTACCACCAACTCGGTTTATACTTTAAAACATTCAATACAGATCTTCCTACAACCATTAGGTTTGTTAATTTGCTTATTGGTGACTCAGAGAACTTGTCGTAATTAACAGAAAACATTAAACAAATAAGGAAGGCATCAGGCGGTCGTGAGATATACTAAAAACAACAGCTAAATTGCCCTTAACTTTTTTCTATAGTGAAACCATATTCAACACCTTATTTATGAATTGTTTTTTACTATCACTCAAAAAAAAAATATGAATAAGTTTTTTTCAGACTTTTTTCCAATAATTTATGAATTTCTTTCTCTTCGAAAGTCCCCTTCGTCCCACCATCGAAAAAGATTTTCCCCACAAATTTCTTTATAACCGTAATGTATACCGTTTGAAAGGTATTTATATATAAAATTTGATCAAAAATATATCCATTTTCCGCTAAGTTATGGGGGAAAAATCGTACCTCGTGAATTTTCCGAAAGTCCTCTCCACACCCCTTCGGAAAAGATTTCCCCGCAAATTTCTTTATAATCGTATCCTATGCCATTTGAAAGGTATTTATTTAAAACTAGCAGTTGCTCGGGTTTGTTTTGACCCTTTAGAATTGGAATTTTTGAAAAGTGAAAATGTTGCATTATGTAGCTTGTTATTCTCTTCAAGTGAACATTTTTCTGGTTGAAATACACCGAAAAATGGCGACACAGCAGTCAAAAAATCGTAAAAAATAGGGATTTTCATAGAAAAAAAGCACCTTTTTGATGTAAATAATTTTTGGTGTTAACATGGTCCGATTTGAATTTTTTTTCGGCAATCTTACGGTTCTAGTATACTTTACGTCAACTGACCACGCGTATTTGTTTATATATGATCGTCGATTTCCGTAAAAACCTTTTATTTTTTTACATTTATTTTGTTACATATGGGGTTGGGTGGGGAAATGGGATCTTTGGGGTTTCCCCCCAACCCCATATGTAAAAAAAATAAAAGGTTTTTACGGAAATCGACGATCATATATAAACAAATACACGTGGTCAGTTGACGTAAAATGTACTAGAACCGTAAGATTGGCTTTTTTTCTTCTACGGAAGGAAGAGCAAGCCTTCTTCTATCATACTCTCAATTTTGGTCAACTTGCGCCGCAGGAGATAGTGTTAGTTGAAGGCTACCAAACCTGCCATACACAGACAACTTCAGCTTTATATATAGAGAGATTTCATTAAAAAAAAAAAACATTTTCCTAAAAATTATGAGGGAAAAACTCGGATCTTGTGAATTTTCCAAAAGCCCTCTCCCCACCACCGTTGCTTTGCGCGCATTTTTGCTTTCATATTCGTTTCATACACATTTTTTTACACCCGTTGCACTAGTTTCTTTTTTGTCTTCGTTTCCGGGTAATAATGTAAACATTAACTTAGGATAAATGTTGTTAGTGTCATTTCTTTTTGTAAGGTGATGTTTAAGGTTATTTGAGGTTTGGCTGCTATGTCTAGCAGGTCAAGCAGCTGTGTAAAAGAAGTTCTTTGTTAGTGTTTATCTTCAAATGGTCCCTGACTAAGTAGAGTTATGATCAAAGGTAATTCCAACCATGGCAATCCAGTTTTTCCTTCACAAACAACATACCCAGATTATACGTTAGCTAATGTGTCGTTTATATTTTAAGGTAAGATTTTGATTTAGGAAGGTTTGGCTGCTATGTCTAGTAGAGCGGGACTCCCTGGTTTGGCTTGTTTCTTTCATTTTATTTAATAATAATTCCCCTTTCATTTAAAATTCCGCCGAGGTCGACTTTGCCTTTCATCCTTTCGGGGTCGATTAAATAAGTAACAGTAAATCACTGGGGTCGATATAATCGACTTAATCCCCTTGTCTGTCCTTGTTTGTCCCCTCTGTGTTTAACCCCTTGTGGGTAGTAAAGAAATAGAAATAGGTATTTCGTTAGCCTTTCATCCTTTCGGGGTCGATTAAATAAGTACCAGTAAATCACTGGGGTCGATATAATCGACTTAATCCCCTTGTCTGTCCCCTCTGTGTTTAGCCCCTTGTGGGTGGTAAAGAAATAGGAATAGGTATTTCGTTAGCCTTTCATCCTTTCGGGGTCGATTAAAAAAGTACCAGTAAATCACTAGGGTAGATATAATCGACTTAATCCCTTTGTTTGTCCCCTCTGTGTTTAGCCCCTTGTGGGTAGTAAAGAAATAGAAATAGGTATTTCGTTAGCCTTTCATCCTTTCGAGGTCGATTAAATAAGTACCAGTAAATCACTAGGGTAGATATAATCGACTTAATCCCCTTGTTTGTCCCCTCTGTGTTTAGCCCCTTGTGGGTAGTAAAGAAATAGAAATAGGTATTTCGTTAGCCTTTCATCTTTTCGGGGTCGATTAAATAAGTACCAGTAAATCACTGGGGTAGATATAATCGACTTAATCCCCTTGTCCGTCCTTGTTTGTCCCCTCTATGTTTAGCCCCCTGTGCGCAATAAAGAAATAAATAACTCCCCTTTCATTCCAACACCACTTATATGAATGAAACTTCTGCTCTTTAAGTGCTTATATTAAAATTAAAATTTCCTACCAAAAGTTTCTGTTAGCATCTTCTCTTTCTTTGTAAATTATTTTCCAAACACCAACTTATTAATGAAATAGTTTATTTTAATAAATCTTTCGGAATTTTTGCTTATTTTCAAAATGAATTTAAGTAGCAGGCAGTTGTATTTCAAGAGAAATATAATGACGAAAGGGATAAAATTGTTTTCACGGCCATTATCTTTGGAGTTTAAATGAAAATGGTGAAAGTTCAGACCGAATTTCTTGCAGGGCAGCGAAATAAAGTATCAATGGAAAACAAAACAAAAAGGAAAAAACATCGTAAAAACTCGAAAATCTGCGTCGCCTGAAGTTTCTTCGGGTTATTGTTGTGGTTTTGGTTGTCTAGCCCTGAACTTAGACCAAACTTAGAATTAAAAGAATTCCAGCCGTGATCATCCCTACGTTGTTTCTTGTTTCATACGATTTCGCTACTATTTCTAGCAGTCGTTACAGCTGCCTAAAGCCTCTCTTGTTTGGTCATAAATGATTAAATGAATGAGTGACAATAGGAACGGCGAAAATACATAACAGAAAAAAAAAGTTCATTATTTTGGCGAGGAAAAAAAATGCCACATTTTATTTTAAATACCACAAATAATAGAATAATTGGCGATCTTTCGTCTCTAGTAGACCTTTCCGTCGATTTCCGTAAAAATTTTTTTTTTTTACATATGGGCTTGCGGGAACTTTTGAAGTAATATACATACATATACACATACACCGAGTAAAAAATTTCAGTTATCTCTTTCACACATTACTCTGTCTCTTCACACACACTAACAGAAGCACTTCACTTACACAACATACTGTCTGTCTCCCACATCCCATCAAACACACACACACACACATGTACATCAATGCTTCCCCTGGACGGTAACTTCAAAAGAACTTCCCTCGTCATACAATCGCCTTCTCTTAGTCTCTTTCGCTCTCATTACTTCAAAAGTTCCCGCAAGCCCATATGTAAAAAAAATAAATTTTGTTACGGAAATCGACGGAAAGGTCTACTAGAGACGAAAGATTGCCGAATAATTAAATAAATAATAAATTTCAAGTCACTTATTTACTGACAAAACACATTGACAATCCATCTTGTTTATACAGAGGTATTATATTAGCCCAACTTAATTTTATATACTATGGTATTTGGGAAGAGAATCACGCTTTATTCAATAACTTAAAGTAAACTATAAAAGGCAAGGTATAATACATAAAACAAGGTATAAATCAGTTTATTGTAGTTTTCTTGAGACTTTGTCTTGTAACTCTGGATTCTAGTGACATAAACGTTTTTACAGTCAATAAATTAACAGGTTTGATAGCAATAGTTCTTTCTATTTTTGTATCATAAAAATAAAACCCTGTCAGACCTTCTTCATATATCAACGAAATAACGAAAGATAATGACACGAACGCCATTAAATGTTCTAAAGAAACAAAATAAGAATATTTCACGTGTGATCCATTTATTATTGTAGTAGTAGTAGTAGCAGCAGCAGTAGAAGAAGAAGAAGAAACGGTTCACTACCTTTGGTGTGTGTTACTATAATAGTAATTGTTTAAAGTTTTGGTACAGATCCAGCAATTTTGGGGAGGAAAAAGTCAATTACATCGACTCCAGAGCTCATCTGGTACTTATTTTATCAACCCCCAAAGGGTGAAGGGCAAAGTTGACCTCGGCAGAATTTGAACTCAGAACGTAAAGACAGACGAAATGACGCTAAGTATTTTGTCCGGCGTGCTAATGATTCTGCCGAACAGTTGGTTGATTTCTCTAGCCACACTTCACAACGTACAGAGAGGAGGATAATAATAAACCTTTTCTATAATGTTAATCAATAAAGCCACCTTCAGCTTCAACAACTGCGTGTAGATCTAAATTATCTACATGCTCGAATCAAGTGGTCCTTGTTCATTTTGGACATTACTCTGACTAAGGCAGCTTTCAAAGAATCTTTGGTGTTATGGGCGTGTTCATTGACCTTTCTCTCTCAACAATGATCCACATGTAATAGTCCAATGGATTGAGATCTGAAGAATTAGGAGACCAAATGTTAGGGGTTATGTGATCACGAAAATTTTCAGCCATCCATTCCTGTGTTACTAGAGCCATGTGTGATAGTGCAGAGTCTTACTGAAGCACATATGGCCTTCCATTGCATACACTATCTAGCCAGGGCTTAACAAATATTTCCAGGACCTCAATGTAGGCGGCAGACTTAACTCTAAAGTCTTGTGGAAAGAAGTAAGGAGGCATCACATGTCTTTCATTGCTGACAACCCCTAAAACCATGACAGTTACAGGAAATTTTGTATGCATAACACTTGGAACTTCAGAAGGGTCTGCACATAACCATCTGTCATTTCTTCTGTTAACTTTTTGAACTTAATCAAAGTTTTTTTTCACTTGAGAATAACCAAATCAAATCTTCTGCTGCTGGATTTTGCAGTTTGTTTAAGTGCCTTTTAGATCTAATGTAGTGATTTGCTTTTACATTTTCTGACAAATTGACCTTTCCTCATCGTATAAGACTTATATCTGATGTCTTTATGGACAACATTTCCTTCTGATACATGGAGATCTTTTGCAATTGACCTCATAGACTTTCTGGGATTGTAATCAATGGTCTGTTAAACTTGTTGGATAAAATCGGGTGTTCTGATGATTTCAGAGCATTTAGAATGCTTTTTATGCTTTGGTATTGGTGATATGTTTCCATTTTCAATCTCTAACTCCTTACAAACTTTGTATACAAAAGATCTGACAACTTTTAAAAATCGAGATATTTCTAAATCGCTATGCTCAGCCTTTATAACCACAATAACAGCATGCCTCATCATTTCTTGAGTAAGGCGAGGGTCTGCCATTATTATTCTCTGAAACAATGATTATACAGAATAAGCTAAAAATGCAGCAATGACACAAAAAAGGTATGTCCCCAAATACCTTACACACCCTGTATAGTCAAAATGCTTGCGTCTGGAGAGCCTTTGATCATAGGTTTATTCAATCAATGCTGAACTTTTTAAACTCTGCTCTTGGCGGAGGGGGACAGAACAAAAAAAAAAAAAAAACGTTGCTTCACCCCAGGTAAAGCCATGATGGAGCAAACCTATGCCTCACATTTTGTTGTAACCATTCCATCTTTTGAATATTATGGACTACATTGTCCGAAGTGTGCTTTTTTTTAAAGATGGTAGGCTATGATTGAAGGAGATTTGGCTGCTATATGGCACAAATAACTATTTTATACAAAGATTCCCAACATAAGGAGAAAGAAAGGAACTTAAAAGTGATTCTCTCCCTTTGGTAGTGTGTATGTGTATATATATATATATATATATATATATATATATATGTATGTATAAAAATTATATATAAAATTTACAAAAGGGGACAAGAACGCAAACCACACAAAGAGACAACACAAAAAAAACAGACAGGTCATTCGAAGCCTCTAATCTTCAGTCAGGAACCGGATCATCTTAGCAATTTCGGCTGATTAATCCTGATATCGCTCCGATCCAGCCAGCCCCAATGAAAAACTAAGCTCTGAGCATTAGATTTCTTGGAAAAAGGATCGAATGTATACGAAACAAGGACAGAAAACCGGACGATGCCACACGAATATAAATACAAGAAACAAAAAATAAAAATAAAAAACAAGAATAGTAATAACAGGACAGCGGGAGTCATATATATATATATATATATATACACACACTCTCTCTCTCTCTCTCTCTCTTCCTCCAAGTAGCAGTTCCCAGTAAACCAACCACATGTTTAAAATAAAGATAATTTCCCAAACCCAACCTGACTAGAGACTGTTCACTTTACCTGGAATCAGATTGCTGGATTTCCGCCTTACCCGGCCACGTTTCTCAAGGTAGTCTGGTCCACTGATAGCATGACGTTTACCAGGATCAACATTCTCATTGTTGGCAACATCTATAAAATGATTAAACAGAAAAAAAGAGCTATATTTTCAAATATTCTTTTCAATGATTCCAACAGAGATAGAATTAATAATGGTAAACTAAAAGAAGCAGGAAAATAGTTGGTGTGACAAAAGAGTTAACCTTAAATTTAAAACTACTGTTAAGATTGTACTGTGGCTGTGTGGTAAGGAACTTGCTTCCCAACTACATGGTTCAGGGTTCAATCCCACTGAGTGGCATCTTGGGCAAGTGTCTTCTACTATAGCCTCAGGCCAACCAAATCTTTGTGAGTGGATTTGGTAGACAGAAACTGAAGGAAGCCTGTCGTGTATATATATATGTATATTTTTGTGTATTTGTGTCTGTATTTGTTCCCCGTCACTTGACAACCAGTGTTGGTGTGTTTACATCCCTGTAACTTAGCAGTCCAGCAAAAGAGACTGATAGGAAGAAGTATCAAGCTTACAAAGAAAAAGTCCAGAGGACGATTTCTTTGACTAAAAGGCAGTGCTCCAGCATGGCCACTGTCAAAATGACTGAAACAAGTGAAATAAAAAATATGTGTGTGTGTGTGTTTGCATCTCCTTGTCTTGACATCACATGACAGTTGTAAACAACGTCTTACAAGCCATGCTATTTGTTTCCATGAAAACATGTCCAACCAAGAGGAAATATTGCCTTGCTTGGTAACAGGAAGAGCATCCAACATGGAAAATTGGCCTCAGCAAATTCCATCAGGCTCATGCAAGCAAGGTAAAGTGGACATTAAAATGATGATGATGCAAATATATAGGTCATGTAAACCCAAAAGATCCAAAAATAAAGGGGTTGGATTCAGTCATTGAACTATAGCCGTACTAAGCCACGATTATTTTTAGTCAGTAATATGTATCAACCTCCTGTCATTATAGATTATTGGCAGAAAAATATTCCACCTTTTTTTTGGTTTTTATTGGTTGCTATTTATGGAATGGTTGAGTTGGCCTGCTTCGTTTTTGCATTTGGTTTGCAAGATTCTTGATGTAAATTTGTGTGTTGAAATAAATCTTGTCTTGGGAAGGTCATTACACCAATAATAACAACACAGGTGCTGGCTCAATATCATTTTTTAATTATTAGTCAATTAGTCAAATATTTGGAAGCACTCCGTCGGTTATGACGACGAGGGTTCCGGTTGATCCGAATCAACGGAACAGCCTGCTCGTGAAATTAACGTGTAAGTGGCTGAGCACTCCACAGACACATGTACCCTTAACGTAGTTCTCGGGGATATTCAGCGTGACACAGAGAGTGACAAGGCCGGCCCTTTGAAATACAGGTACAACAGAAACAGGAAGTAAGACTGAGAGAAAGTTGTGGTAAAAGAGCACAGCAGGGATCACCACCATCCCCTGCCGGAGCCTATTGGAGCCTTAGGTGTTTTCGCTCAATAAACACTCACAACGCCCGGTCTGGGAATCGAAACCGCGATCCTATGACCGCGAGTCCGCTGCCCTAACCACTGGGCCATTGCGCCTCCACAGTCAAATATTTAACCAACAAACCAATCAATCATTTGTTTAATGTGTTGGTTAAACAATCAATCATCTGCTTGTTAAAGTCTATTCATCATTATTCGCGGCCTCTTCAATGACTTGCCTCTCTCTTCAAGGTCTGCCTCGAGACTATCTGAGAATTAGTCTTATGCCTGTGTGTATGCATGTTTGTATGTGCATATATAAATGTGTGTTTGCTAACAAGAGAAGAAAAGGGTGGGAGTAAACGAGTTTGCATGTGTGAAGATCATTTAAAGAGATTTCTACATTCTGGCATTTAGTGTTATTCTAAAACAATATCTTCTGATAAATTAGTTTAATCTTCGATAATTATAGACCGAATTATATGCCACCCCAGCCTGTATTACATACAAAATTGTTGTCTGGATGAATTATTTCTGTTAGGTTTTGTCTATTGAATTTCATTAAGCTTACTGTTATATGAAACCATAAGATAAAGTCACACCAATTCGTTAATAAGTCTCTAAAGAGTTTTGTAAATAATATGAAAGAATCAATACAGATATATAGAAGAGAAATTTTAGGTTTGAAGTTTTAAAGGATTATGAAATTTATTACAAAATGAAGGTCAAAATAACAAAAGATCATTGATAAAGAATAGAATAGAATTAGATGAAGAAGCTTTTGTCAGAAATAAAGTAAAAGATATTTGGAGATGTGGTGACATTGAAAAGAGGCAGCATCCAAAGTAAATGCTAAAATGAAACTTAAAATCAGAATAATGGAAGTAAGAATATGACAATGAATTCTGGCATCAGTCAGTATGGTTTGAAATCAGTGTGAAAGGATATCAAGAGGGCAAGAATTTGGGAAGGTTTTTGGGGACAGTTTAGTTTGGATTTGTCTGTGGTATTCTTCAAACACAGAAAGTTGACTAGGATGTGTACATTGCAAAGTACTGTTGTTGTTGATGCGGTGATGGTGGTGGTATAGCCCATGGTTAGTTTTGGTAAAGAAGACCTAAGTCCTGCAATCAAACCATCAGTCAAATCATTGGACACAGTCTTCACTTCAAGCACTCCAGATATAACGGCAAGAGGATTAAGCTTTACACTCTAATATGCTATAGATTATCTGATGGACTAAAATTTGGTAAGCACTGACGATCTATATCATCATCATCATCGTTTAACGTCCGTTTTCCGCGCTAGCACGGGTTGGACGGTTCGACCGGGGTCTGGGGAGCCAGGGGCTGCTCCAGGCTCCAGTCTGATCTGGCAGTGTTTCTACAGCTGGATGCCCTTCCTAACGCCAACCACTCCGTGAGTGTAGTGAGTGCTTTTTACGTGCCACCTGCACCACCAACAATTAATCAAAGAATTCACCATGAACACTGTAGAATCTGATAATGATTTCGCTCTTTGTCTAAGAATGTGGGAAGGAGGAAAAAACTGCTGTTGTGACTCAGGCTGGAAGCAGTAAAAATATTCTAACTTGCCTCCAGCGCAAATGATGTTTTTTACCTATTTTCCTCATTCTCAAATGAAGAATAAAGTCTGAAACATTAGACTCTCTGTTCTTCACCTCTTTAATATGCGGTGACCAAGAATAGGAAATGTGGACATGTTAGGTTTTCTCCATTGTCTAAGTTAGTGTCTTCCTGAATGTGTATTCAAGGGTTGCTGGTAGTGAGCATAGACACAGCAGGCAAGGTAGATTTAGCCCACACAATTTAAAGAATTAATTTTAAAATAAAGGTTCTTTAATGCTTCAGCTAGAGTCTACAGTTCATTTTGTTAATGGCTTAGTTATCAGGTCTTATTGTGGCACTCCATTGTTTATGATGACGAGGGTTCCAGTTGATCTGATCAACGGAACAGCCTGCTCGTGAAATTAACATGCAAGTGGCTGAGCACTCCACAGACACATGTACGCTTAAAGTAGTTCTCAGCATGACACAGAGTATGACAAGGCTGGCCCTTTGAAATACAGGTACAACAGAAACAGGAAGAAAGAGTGAAAGTTGTGGTGAAAGAGTACAGCGGGGTTTGCCACCACCCCCTGCTGGAGCCTCATATAGAGCTTTAGGTGTTTTTGCTCAATAAACACACACAATGCCCAATCTGGAAATTGAAACCGCAATTCTGTGACTGCGAGTCCGCTGCCCTAACCACTGGGCCACTGCACCTCCACACTGGTCTTATAGGATGACAGTGAGAGAGAAGAAGAACCCATAATTGAAGGTTTATCCTCAACCAGAGACCCAGTTTGAATGCTTGCAATGGAATGGAGCATGATAAAGACAGTTCAAGGCCTAGTGGTGGCTTTAAACAGAATGAGGGACTTAAGCAGACCACCAAGGAACAATGCAGCCTTCTGCACAGTTGTGTTGATCCAATTTTACTTGCAAGGGCACAGTAGATTGAACAGGGTTTGAACCTGAAACATTTTGGTAGCTAAAGAAATAGCAGTCACATTGTCTCCAAATCAAACCATCTTAAATAAGGTCACATTAGGTATCATAGCCCTAAATGGGCTGGAATAACTTTGACTATAGCATTGGTCTACAAGGTCAGAGCTGATCCATAGAGCAAGATAACAAAAAAACTGAATGTCTCCATATATAAGTCATGAGATGACAAAAAAAAAAGAAGAAAATTACAAACAAAAACTGCTTTCATCAGTGATGGTCCTTATTTCATTGGGAAGTCTATTGTAGTTGTTTGCGCTACCATATTTGCCAGATTCTAAGACACACACACACACACACACATGAAGGAGATAACTATCTAAATTACAGTGATCTATAGTTTCAAACAATTTACTTATCTAATTTTCTGTCTCACAGAACATCAATGTTGTAAGAACGATTTTGCCTTTCATCAGGTTGAGCAGAAACAACAGAATTTAAGGCAAATTTTCATGTGGATATAAATTAGAAAATTGTTATAGCAAGCATTAATATATTTATCTATTTTTCTGATAATAATAACATTCATAGATACAGCTAAGGAAATGATTTTATTCTCAAACACAGGATAGTGCTAATAATAATAGCATAAACCGGATAAAATATCCATATTTTGCAGAAACATTTGTCAGCGGCCAGCCATGAGACTTGAACTCACATCCTTATGATTACGCATCAAGTGCTTTACCATTAAGCAAAAATTGCCAAAACAGCAAATTCTTCTGCAAATTTAGGATATATAACTCTAGCTTTATAAGACACTATCGTACATAAATTTGTTGTTTTGGGCAGTTTAGTTTAATGGTAAAGCACTTGACACGTAATCATATGGATGTGAGTTCAAGTCTCATGGCTGACTGCTGACAGATTTTTCTGCAAAATATGGATAGTTTATCCTGTTCAGGCTATATTATTAGCATTATCCTGTGTTTGAGAATAAAATTATTTCTTTATCGGTATCTTTCAATGCATCTCAATGCTTCTAAAGCAAACTTTGTTGACTTTCAATGTAAGTTGAATTTAACCTACAATAGCATTCATGTTAATTTTAGAATTACTTATACCACTGCTTCTACTACTACTACTACTACTACAAAAAGGCAGAACTAATTGCATAAAACTTGGTATGACTTGGCTTGTTCTCCCCAGCCATATCTGAACTTATTTAGCTACAGGGACTGACAACAAAGTAGTTAGAATCATAGCTGGTATACATGTGTATGCGTGTATTAATGCATGTGTGTGTGTGGTTTTGTGAATGTATGTGTGTGTGTGGTTTTGTGAATGTATATGTGTGTGTAGGTTGGTGGGCGGGTGGGTGTCAATAACCACCTGTAACTTCTTTCTTAAGCACTCTGTGGTTCTGATGTCAAAAGGATGGACACATCAACTGAATACAAAATAATTTCAACACCTTAAACCAAATGATAGAAAAATAATCTTTTGTCATAAGTCTATCATGGAAAGAAAATGAGGAATGTATGAGGTTCATGCCTCACTCAAACAGACTGCTGAACAAATTAACAATCCAAAGCAGTTGTAGCTAATTAAAACAGGTTTCTGATGAAATGCTATTATGATTGTTGTTTACAAAACTCGACCAAGATGAACTGGTGTAAAGAAGCTGGGCCTGATGATATGGATCTGAAGAAATTAAGGTTCCATTTTCTACTCCCACATCTTGGAACTTTGTCGCTCAAATATGAAATAAGTGGTACTGCTAGATTAAGACAATTCTGACCCACCTGTTGTGTGACCCTTTAACATTTTTCTATCCAATGTAATCCTTATTTATTCACATTGTTTTGAATTAATTTTGCATTATCTTGTAGCTTTAAGATTTCAATGATGTGATTGTTTTTTCTTAGAATGACATTGTAGGGTAGGTGTGAGAGGACAGATCTGGTCAGATTGAACATAAAACTGGGGGAATATTTTGACTGGATATGGTCAGTTTAAATGCCAAAGGGTTAACAAGGAAGGATATTGACATAACTTATAAATTTCACTTTTATATATTTCCTCTCCAAGAATGGTACAAAAGTCAAAATTTCAATATTCTAAACCCAACTAATAAAAATATTTTTTTAGGCCCAAGATTTTACAGAGAAACCATTTCTATCTAACTTAGTCGCCTCTATTTAGCCATTTTACACTTATGGCTACTTGATATTTCAAATAGTGATTGCAAATAAGAAAAAGAAATTGTGTTTCATAAGAACTTGAGCATGCAATTCTAAATAAAACATGCATAAATCAATGAATTTTAATATTTTGATGCTGGTGGAGGGCAAAGCAAAATAACACAATACACAGATCATGTAAAATAAAACATCATAGCAATTCTAAGAAAACATGCACCCAAGGGATTACGTGATTAGAAAACTTGTAAGCTCATACATGGAAACTTCAAAAGAGCATTTTATTCCAGGCACATGTGATTGATGGCATTAAACAGCATTCAAGAATATGGTACCAGCACAATCGGTCTACTAAAGCAGTTGTTAGTAGGACACTAGTGAAAGAAGCAGCCAATTATATCAGAGTTTATTTAAGTATATACTAGAATATATAAGTAGCTTACAGTAACTAGCAAGATATATTCTTTAAGGGGGTTCTTTGATTTGCTGTTGGCAGGGCGTGAGCTCTGGCTGAAGTGACCCACTTCAAGGTGTATCTGAGCTCATATATAGTGAAATAGCATTACCCTAGTTTTATTTTTTCCTTAAATAATATTAAGATATGTAGAATGTTTGGTTGGAGTAAATAAGAGACCAATGGCTTGTGACAAGACAAGACATCTGCTTCAGTTTGTATTTTCTTTGTGGTGGTATACTTCCTTACCTTGGCCCCTGTCTCACCTTCTAGAACCTCGCATGTGTAATACAATTATTTATAATATAAGCAATAATAAATCTCTGAACGAGATGTAAACAGTAACTGCTCGACAACGTAAAGTATACAAGCCATCTCAATATGGCTAACCACGAAAGATAAGAGAGTCCAGTTTGCTGGACATTGTTGTAGAGCTGAAAAAGAGGTAATTTCTACTCTTCTCTGGAAGCCATCTACTCGCAATACCAGAGGGCGCACACTCTCCTACCCTGATGTAATCTCCAGGGATACAGGCATCCAGCAACAGGACCTCCGTAATGCCATGATGGACCATGAAGTCTGGCGTAGCATGGTAAATTCCACTGTCTCGACCACGGTCGAACAATGATGATGATGATGTGGCTTTTAGCCCCAGGAGATCATCGTCTCCAGCTGGCTTTAGGCACACTTTCTGTGGTTAGCCATATTGAGATGGCTAGTATACTTTACATTTTATTTATAATATATTAATTAAATATAATATTTTTGTTTAGGTGAGAAGCAATTGGTTTTATTGTTAGTCAGATAATTGCTAATAAAAACTAGCATTGCTAAAATAACAGGAGAAGATATCAGATATGTACAGAGTTAGTAGACATATATATTTAGCATCAATGCATCAATTCAATTGCATTTAATACAGAAATATTAACTGAATTGCTACAGTTGGCACCACAAAAGGCTGCCAATGTTGATAGCAAAGTCAACAAGGTTTGAAGTTATTTCTACTGAAAGAAGAACTAGAAAAAACTAAAATGTTGCTCACACCCATATCAGTGTTAAATATGATTATAATAGGCAACAGATTTACATACCAATTCTCCTATAAGGAATTTGGAATAACAAAGTTAGTTCTTTATGATTCTTCAATATGGTCAGTTTACTATTCTCTACTGCCCTGAGATTCACCAACCATAACCATCATGACTCCAGCATGACCATCACCACCTTACATATAATCCACTTGATGCACACATCTCTTCTTTTACCATATTCCCATTGTTCCTCATATTCATGAACTATGGTCCCTAATCCTTCTTCCCTACAGTTTCAGCTTTCAGTATTATCTTCCTCTTCATGTTTTTTTTTTCCCTGCCACAAACACTGACCAGCAGAAGCTCAAGCTGAACTTTAGCCTCACTGACCCTTATTAGTTGGTAGGAATTATAGACTGTAGGAACTATAAGGCGACGAGCTGGCAGAAACGTTAGCACGTCGGGCGAAATGTGTAGCTGTATTTCGTCTGCCGCTATGTTCTGAGTTCAAATTCCGCCGAGGTTGACTTTGCCTTTCATCCTTTCGGGGTCGATTAAATAAGTACCAGTTACACACTGGAGTCGATACAATCGACTTAATCCGTCTGTCTGAACTGTCCTTGTTTGTCTCCTCTGTGTTTAGCCCCTTGTGGGTAGTAGTAAAGAAATAGGTAGGAACTATAGACATAAGTCTATTTTCTTCCTCAGATGAGCTAAAATTAGGGGGGAAAAGGCAAGACATTCCATTCTGTACTTATGGGTTGACTCAAAGAGTTTGATCAGTAAATTTCATGCTAGAAGCTATGCATCTTTAAGATTTATCTATCATTTATATACCTTATACTGATTTATAATAATGTATGCAACTATTTCACTTTGATAATTATCAGTGTATTTTCTTTTAAGACATAACAAAAAATTAATTTTTAATTTTTGCAAAGATACAAATAAATATGAAAGTTAAACATAAGCCATCATTGATTTCTAACCTAGGAACCACAAATGGTTAACATAAACACAAGGCCACAAATTTTAGGGAAGGAGTAATTGCTTAAACCTTCAAAGTACTTCTTGACTGGACCATTTTATCAACTCATGAAGAATGAAAGGAAAAGGAAAATTTGGTCTGGTCTTGGCAGGATTTGATATCAGATCCTAAAGGACTGTAGATGCTTTAATGATTCTGCTGCATGACTATCTAATTAGCAAGATGTTCCTCAGTATTATAGACATAAAAATCATCATCATCGTCATCATTTAGCGTCCATTTTCCATACTAGCATGGGTTGGACGGTTCAACTGGGGTCTGTGAAGCCAGCAGGCTGCATCAGGCCCAGTCTGATCTGGCAGTGTTTCTACAGCTGGATGCCCTTCCTAACGCCAACCACTCCGTGAGTGTAGTGGGTGCTTTTTACGTGCCACCTGCACAGGTGCCAGACGGAGCTGGCAAACGGCCACGGACGGATGGTGCTTTTTACGTGCCACCGGTACGGGGGCCAGGCAAGGCTGGCAATGGCCATGAACGGATGGTGCTTTTACGTGCCACCGGCACGGGGGCCAGGCGAGGCTGGCAACGGACACGAACGGATGGTGCTTTTAATGAAAATGTAAAAATATGAAACAAATTAATGTCAACAATTTGGGAAATGTACATAAAAAGCTAAGATGTGTTGGATATGATATGAAGAAATGATGTTGGTAGAGACTTTGGAAATATAATATTTTAAGGAAATGAGGAAATGGTCTGCCTGTAATTAGAACACAAATACTTTTGTTTTAACAGGAAAAAGGGAAAACAGATTTATTAGGGAGAAGAGAAAGCAGAAAGTAATGAGTGAAATTTGCAAAATGAGCTTGACAGAAATACATGACGGATGAGGGTGAGAAGTGGTCATGCATGGAAAGGTTATGAACTGAGTAAGGAAATTCACATAGTGTGACAGAAAATGATGGGGGGTGTGGGGTAACAAGTGTCCATGCTTTGTAAGACTGTAAGTGCTCTTCAGAGTGGTTAAGAGGTGTTCACATTTCCAGTGAGTTGGTTTTGCAGGGAGAAAACACATGGCTTACAAAAGAAGCCTGACGACATGGTGCCTTGCACAAACTGAACTGTGGATGGTGCAGCAAGAAACAGCAGGTCCAAGAGGAAGAAAAGAGCGGTAATTTACCAAAGAGCTGGAAAGTGTTCAAACATTCAAGCTTCTCACATTGTTCATCTTTGCTTCGACCTAATTCCATCACAAGATGACGAACTTTCTCTGGAATCTTGCCTTTGTAACTCTCCAAGATTAAGTGTTTAATCTCCTTGCACCATTTTACTTTCTGGTCAATGTTCCTTGCCTTTAAAAAAGATTAAAATTGGCAAATAAATTAACTTCTAGAAATTACTTACGAGATATATATGTATACTTGACATGAAGAATTGGACAATTTTTGTCAATTTCTTTTTAAACTCTTGTCTTTTTTTCACTAGAATTATATTGAAATATACCATTTTAATTTATTTTGAAAATAACGAAGAATTTGAAGGGATTTATTAGTAGGAATAAAGTATGGCTAAATTATTTTGATAATGATTACTGGTGTTTAGAATTAAGATTAGTATTAGACTTATGGAATGGACTTACCTGTAAAGTATGCATTGACTTGGGATTATCAAATGGGATAACTTGAAAACTAAGAGGTTCCTTTGGAATACTTTCAATCAACATCAGATTAGCACACTAGCCAAAAGAGACAAGATTAGCAGAATTAGTATTAGTGATATCTAAATAAGTTAAATTAAGGGTTCGGTAAAGAGCCCAATAAAATAAGTACCTGGCCTAAACAATAAAGTAATGGGATTGACTTGTTTGACTAAATCCTCTGAGACAGTATGCCAGCATGGTCGCAGTCCAATGGCTGAAACAAGTAAAATATGTGTGTATATATGTGTGTGTGTGTGTATAAAATGGCATGCCATTGGGCAATGCAGCCCAGTAGCATATTGATATTTGCTCTTATGCAACATGGTGTAGCCTGATGATTTGAGAGCTTTTCTGTTGTGTTCTGCAGGATCTTATAAAGATTGCGCTTCAATACATACAATGTTACAATGAAATAAAATCTCTCAGTGAAATGATTATAGCGATACCACATAATCTATTCATTTGCTTTTATTGCTATATGTATGTGTCTGTTGCATGTGTGTCCAGTGGGTGAGATCACTAGTATAAGATGAACAACCGATGTGAGTTCCAGTCACACTGCTTCTGAATTTCCATGATTCTTTGTCACCATCCAATTCCACTCTCTCTCTCTCTTTTACTTGTTTCAGTCATTTGACTGCGGCCATGCTGGAGCACCACCTTTAGTTGAGCAAATCGACCCCGGGACTTATTCTTTGTAAGCCCAGGACTTATTCTATCAGTCTCTTTTGCCAAACTGCTAAGTGACAGGGATGTAAACACACCAGCATCGGTTGTCAAGCAATGCTAGGGGGACAAACACAGACACACAAACACATACACACACACACATATATATATATATACACATATATACGACAGGCTTCTTTCAGTTTCCGTCTACCAAATCCACTCACAAGGCATTGGTCGGCCCGGGGCTATAGCAGAAGACACTTGCCCAAGATGCCACGCAGTGGGACTGAACCCGGAACCATGTGGTTGGTTAGCAAGCTACTTACCACACAGCCACTCCTGCACCTATATACCTATATGTATGTATACATATATGTTAAAAAGCCATTAACTATTAAAGAGAACTATATAAACTATAAGCACATTCTTTTTGTGTTTTGATGCATGGAAAAAAAATACGAGGGGGAGTCTCCTGACAGACCATCTCATAATTTGCAGATCACTCCTCAGAGAAGACAAAAACCAATTGATAGCATAACATGTAAGTGTGTGTTTTGTATATTGATAATTTAGATATTATTGATACAAGCATGATTGTATTTAAGAGGTTCTCTTCACAACTACTTGGTTCTGAGAGATTCCATTGTGTAACATTTTAAGCAAGTATCTTCATTCATAGCTTTAGACTGACCAATACCTTGTGAATGGAATTTGGTTAATGGAAACCTACCGTCTGTCTATCTTTCCATCAAATTGATCAATGTATCCATGTGTGTGTGTGTGTGTGTGTGTGTGCACACATGGATGTGAATGTCTATGTACATATATACATCTTCCAACACCTAAATTACCATGGGATACAAACACCCATAACAAAACTGAAAAACGAAAACTTTATTGATAAAGTTCCCTTGAGATATTTGTTCTACACTAAGAGACACTCACTCCCATGTTCTCACCGTTTAATGGTGACAAGTGATTGGCTTATTGGAAAGCTGTAAACCACACAATTGATCACTTAGCTGCAAAACATAATTGATAAAGAATTATAAGTAAGGTCACATGATTAGATAATTAAACTTACTTCAATAAAGGTCTTACAACTCAGCATCCCCTCTTCTTTTTTCTTGGCAATAAGTACAGCTTTCTCAAACAAAAACACATGTCGATACGTTTTGGTCCCACAGAGCCGAAAGGATCCCTGTGAAAAACAAGAAACAAAAACCTTTAACAGATAGTATTATATTTGTAAATTCAGCATCTTCCCTTTGTTTTTTTAATTGGTCAGTATTTCCCCTGGACAACTTTACAGCATGTTGCATTATAATTACATAGTTTTAAGTAAAGCAACATATTTACAGTAATATGTATAACCCTTTAGCATTCAAACCGACCATATCCGGCCAGAATATTTAACCTGTTTTATATTGAAACTGACCAGCTCTCGCCTCTCACCTCAGCCCTACCATGTCATTCTAAAACTAAAAAATAGCATCACTGAAATCTCTAAACTACAAGATAACGCATGATTAATTCAAAACAATATAAATAAACAAACATCACATTTGAGAGAATAATCTGAACACTAAAGGGTTAATAATAATAATAATAAAGTCAAAATTAAAAGAAGGGTGCCATTGTCATCTAGTGAGCAATATTTCGACATCTTGTGTGTCTTCAACAGGTTCAAAAAATAATTTTGTCAATATACATTATTTTGGTTAATATATAAAGGAGTCAGGTAACTCCTCCAGAAGATATAGAATCACAATTAAAAGAAGATTGACAAAATTATTTTTTGAATCTATTGAAGACAGACAAGATGTCGAAATATCATTCACGAGATGACAAAGGCAAATTCTTTTAATTTTGACTCTAAATCTTCTGGAAGAGTTACCTCAATCCTTTATATATTAATAATAATGATAATAATAATCTTTTCTACTCTAGGCACAAGGCCTGAAATTTTTGGGGAAGGGGCCAGTCGATTAGATCGACCCCAGTATTCAACTGGTACTTAATTTATCGACCCCGAAAGGATGAAAGGCAAAGTTGCACTCAGAACGTAAAGACAGGATAAATACTGCTAAGCATTTCACCCAGCATGGTAATGTTTCTGCTAGCTCACCGCCTTCATAAAAATAATAATAATAATAATAACAACAGACTGTGGAAAGAGTGTGGAAAATGTGATCCACTTGGTAAGTGGATGTGAGAGCCTTGCACAAAAAGAATACAAATGCCGCCACGATAAAGTGTGTGTATCTTCATTGGCTCTTATGCTGTAAATATCAATATGAAGTAACAGAGAACTGGTATGAGCATGTACCAAGTAAAGTTATGCAGGAGGATGGAAAAGTAATGATACTCTGGGACTATGGTTTTCAGACGGATCGTGTGATCGAACACTGTTGGCTGGATATTGTCATATTGAATAAGAGAGACAAATACTGTCGGATCATTGATGTAGCCATACCAAATGACTTGAATGTTGTGAGTAAAGAGGCTGAAAAAAATCACCAAGTACTCCAAATTGAAAGTGGAAATGGCAAGACTGTATGGAATGTGAGAGGGTAATAAGAGGGACAGGATAACTGCACCCTCTAGGCTTGGTGGCAGGCAATGAGTAAAGAGATGCTACAACACAGAAAGAGAAAGAATTGTAGAAACAGAGAAGGGAGAAAAGTAAACAAAAGAGAGAGAGTGTGTGTGTGTGTGTAAAAAAAAAGATACAGTTCTATATTTAAGAGATGAGGAATTATGTATATTATTTACATTATTTACATTCGACGGATATTTGACCTCATCTTATTTGTTGTTAACACAACATTTCGGCTGATATACCCTTCAGCCTTCATCAGGTGTCTTGAAGAATGAGAACCCAGGTTCGAAATTTCCCCAAGACACCTGAAGAAGGCAGGAGGGTATATCAGCCGAAACATTGTGTTAGCAACAAAAAAGATGAGGACAAATATCCATCAAATGTAAATAATGTATAAGAAAAAAAGATGTACTGTAAGGTTAAAACAATTGTTATAAAGCTTTTAGATGAATGAAAAGGCAAATAAGTGATGTATTTCATTGAGATATCTTTATATATAAAAGTCAAGTTGTGCGTCTGTCTCCTACAATTTAGATTCCTAACTACTCCCACATTTTGCGGTGCAGTTTAACCAAAACCGGGTATCTTATAGTCGTGATTCATATCGAGCCCTTCTGGGTATTAGCGCGCGTCTACGATGAGTCTACGATTTTAAAAAAATTTACCATCAGTTTTTTCCATTTTAATGCATTTTTTCGCTATTATATAAGGGAAGTAACTCTCTAAAAATGTCTACGATGAGTCAACGATTTAAAAAAAAAATTACCATAATTTTTTTTCCATTTTTAATGCATTTTTTTGCTATTTTTTGGCTATAACTCTCTAAAAATGCTTATATAGTTATTTCCCTTACAAACCCGAGCAACGCCGGGCGATACTGCTAGTATTTAATATTTTGAAATTAAAATCTAACTCGTTTACTAACTGGGAGCTATTCCAGGAAAATGAAAAAGCATCCTTAAAGTGGTTGGTATTAGGAATGGTATCAAGCTGTAGAAACCATGCCCAATTAGACAATAGAGTACAATGCAATCCTTGGGCTCTTTGGACCCTACCAAACCATCCAAGCCATTCTAAATTGGGAAATGGATGCTCAGTGATGATGATGATGACAGTAACTAACCTCTAAAACAAGGTCCCCTAATGTGGTGAGATCAGCTCCATCATATTCCAACAATTGACTTTGAATTTCTTGGACATGCACTGCATGTTCGTGCTTGCGTTTCATTTCGTTAATGTGTTGTGCCATGCTGGTCATGTGGGTCAACGCCTGGCACAAAACATTATGACCGATTCTTTCTTCATCGTAATGTTTTAAGATGTTCTGAAAATAGAAGAGGAAAAGAAAGAAAATAGAGAAATAACAATAACATGTTTGTGAACACAAAGCATTTAACACTGTATTGGATGTGGTTACATACCACTAATCACAGTGCACTTTCTCACATTGTTGGAGCTTTCAAATGATACCTATTTCTTTATTACCCACAAGGGGCTAAACATAGAGGGGACAAACAAGGACAGACATAGGTATTAAGTCGATTACATCGACCCCAGTGCGTAACTGGTACTTAATTTATTGACCCCGAAAGGATGAAAGGCAAAGTCGACCTCGGTGGAATTTGAACTCAGAACGTAACGGCAGACGAAATACCGCTAAGCATTTCGCCCGGCGTGCTAACGTTTCTGCCAGCTCGCCGCCACCCATTGGTTAGGTAGGCAGACTGGCCATCTTTCCCTCCTAATGGAATACTAGTCCATTCCAGGGTTACACATTTACAGCTGATTGGGTTGGAGTAGCAGGAAATGAAGTGTTTTGCTTAAGAACACAATGCCCCACCCGATCTAGAAATTGAAACCACCATCTTGTGGTTACGAGTGCAACACCCTATCCACTAAGCCAGATGCCTTCAATAAACTTTGCATGAATGAAAAAAATATAATAATAATTTACTTAAAATTGTTTGAAAACTTTTCATACATATTGTTGAGTCAGTCGTTTGAAGTGACTCGTTTGTTAACGAGAGACAATTTTTGATTTAAAATGTGTCCACATAACGATGCGGTTAAGTAGCTTGCTTCCCAGCCACATGGCTTGGGGTTCAGTTCCACTGCAAAGCAAGTGTCTTAATATAGCCTTGAGTCAACCAAAGCCTTGTGAGTGGATTTGGTGAAAAGAAACTGAAAAGAAGGCTTTTACATTATCTCTCTCTCTCTCTCTCTATATATATATATATATATATATATATATATATATATGTGTGTGTGTTGAGGCGCAATGGCCTAGTGGTTAGGGCAGCGAACTCGCAGTCGAAGGATCGCAGTTTCGATTCCCAGACCGGGCGTTGTGTGTGTATATTGAGCGAAAACACCTTAAAGCTCCACAAGGCTCCGGCAGGGGGGGGGGTGATCCCTGCTGTACTCTTTCACTACTCTTTCTCCCATTCTTTCTTCTGTTGGCCTGCTCGCTTAGCCAGCGGGGTGGCGTCATTCGAAGGCTAAAACAATGCGAACGCATTGTGACCAGCGATGTGTAACAACATCTGATGGTCTGGTCGGTCACGTGATATATATATATATATTATATATATATATATATATATATATATATATATATGCATGTGTGTGTTATTATTTTCGCACCTTGACATTGCATGTTAGTTGTAAACAAGTGTCTATCATCAAACTGTGTCTTCCGTTTCCAATCTTCTGTGAAAACGTGTCAAGCTCTGGCCATGGGTAAACATTACCTTACTTGGAAAAACAAGTGGGGGTAGGTAGCAAGAAGGGCATCTGGTCATAGAAAATGTGTCTCAACAAAATTTGTCTGACCCATGCAAGCAAGGAAAAGGGGACATTAAAATGATGATAATGGTCAGAGTCTTTTAAAATATGAAAGTGTCTTGTGGAACTCTTTTCTAAGAACAAGATTAAGAAATACTTTTGTACAGAGAATAATTGCTGTATTTATGACTTGTTTTTGTGGTTAAGAGAACTGCTTGTGTTGTACCTATATTAATGCGAGAGTACTCACAGCTCAGGTTGGCATAGGACTATTTCAAATGGGTTTTGTGTTTGTGAAATTGATCAGAAGCTCTAGGATGGTACTTTGTTGTATTTTACAGTATCTCTGGTATATGAATCAGGGGTGTAACCAGCCCACTTGTAAAATGCATACCTTTCCTTCATGGAGCACTGCAGCAGTTTTAACCCTTTTGTTACTGTATTTCTGTTGAGATGCTCTGTGGTGTTTCTTTCAATTAATTTTAAATATAACAAAGGATTTAGTAAAATATCTTAGTTATCATTAATCTAGTGTTAGGAACATAAATTGTGGCTAAGGTTTGGTGGAAGATTTTAATTCAAAACTTTTGAAAACAAGACATTTGTACTCGGAGCCAGAGGCGGTTTCAGCCGGGTTGGTAACAAAAGGGTTAAGAATTGTTTCTCTATTATATATTTTAACCCTTTTGTTACCATATTTCTGTTGAGATGCTCTGTGGTGTTTCTTTCAATTAATTTTAAATATAACAAAGGATTTAGTAAAATATCTTAGTTATCATTCAGCTAGTGTTAGGAACATAAATTGTGACTAAGGTTTGGTAGAAGATTTTAATTCAAAACTTTTGAAAACAAGACATTTGTACGCAGAGCCAGAGCCGGTTTCAGCCGGGTTGGTAACAAAAGGGTCAAACAGCAACAGTAACAACATAATTCATCACATTTTACTTGTTAGCATTCAATATATCAATATCTAATTTACCTGAAGAAGAAGATGGTATTTGAGTACACGCTGCACTGGTTTCAGTAAATAAGCTCCCAACGGAAGAACATGATTGAGGATCAACTGACGCTGTTTGAAGATGTCGGCCAGATTTTGATGAGACATGCAATTCGTTAGAGTTTCTACAGCACTGTTAAAATATAAGACAATAATTAATTTCAGGTGTAAACTTGTTGGATCCACCAAATATATAGATAAATAATATTAGAATATAATGAGATTACTGTATAAAGTGCTCATGTGCACTACAACTTAAATCAGAAAAGGTTACAAGAGGGAACAGAAAGGAGAGATATAAGTCAAGTAAGAAAGACATCAATGAAAGCTAGAAATACATGTACAGTACACAGAATAAAACACAGAAAACAGAAAAGCTAGAAATACATGTACAGTACACAGAATAAAACACAGAAAACAGAAAAGCTAGAAATACATGTACAGTACACAGAATAAAACACAGAAAACAGAAAAGCTAGAAATACATGTACAGTACACAGAATAAAACACGGAAAACAGAAAAGCTAGAAATACATGTACAGTACACAGAATAAAACACAGAAAACAGAAAAGCTAGAAATACATGTACAGTACACAGAATAAAACACAGAAAACAGAAAAGCTAGAAATACATGTACAGTACACAGAATAAAACACAGAAAACAGAAAAGCTAGAAATACATGTACAGTACACAGAATAAAACACGGAAAACAGAAAAGCTAGAAATACATGTACAGTACACAGAATAAAACACAGAAAACAGAAAAGGAAGCATGGAGTCTTTGAAGAATGCAGTGTCCTTAAAGCTAACAACTGATGTGGATAGTGTATTCCATGCTTTGACAATTCTTCATATGAAAAAAAGAAAGGGTTTCCAAACTCCATGAGACTGCATTGCATCATTTTAAAATTTTATAAGCAAATCCATGATTGGTAAGGATATTGAATTCAAAAAGTGGCCCAAGTTATTGGAAAGATGGTGGATAATTGGGTGTGCTTCTACTAAGACAGCTGCTAGACATCGAAATTTTAAAACTCTTGAAGGGTATTTCGTGGCACATCTCTGCACAGCTTCCAAAGATTACTATAATAAAGGTGATGTCACATTAGAGCTAAAAACAACAAAAATTATTCTGATAAATATTACAGAAATCAGAAATCTTTAATCCTTTAGATGTCTTGTTTCTGTTGAAATACCTTGAGCTGAGAGGGAGTTGGAAATGTCAGCTTTGAGATGTACATAGATTCTGAGGAAAAGACAAGATGATCACAGGTGGACTGTCCTTTCCCAAAGGTCTGCTTAATTAGGGTTGATTTGGGGCTAAACACAAAAACATACACACAAAGCGAAAGGGAGAGAGAAAGAGAAGAGGTTGTTAGTGTATAATATCTAAAAGTACTCACCATGGATAATTGGTGCAGTAATTGCCATAAATAACAAACTTGTCTTTGTTCTTCACAAAACATTCAGCAACTTTCAGGGGTTCTCCATTACTATGCTCCAACTCTTCCAGAAATTCTCTGAAAACAAAACAAAAGCAATAATCAGCATTAATCCAAAGAGATGAGAAATAATGATAGTAAGAATTAACATATCCGGGCTGCTGATGTTTATATTCAAGGGAATCTGTTAAACATATATTACAACATCAATATATAAAACAATTGTGTGTGTGTGTGTATTTGTGGTTATTATTTCATTGAAAGTGTCACAATCTCAACCCAGATCTTGTCATGTCTGTTTATCTAAGGCTCGTGTATAAGGTTAGTTCCAGAGTCTAAGGATGTGAGAGAACAGGCCATCAGACCACACATGAATATAACAGATTATATATTAGATAAATTGCTAAATACATCAATGAATACACACACACACACCAATATATGTATACATATATATAAATGTGTGTGCGTGCATGTTCTTCCCTTATTTAAATCAGGTCCCAGCCCAGCTGCAGAATTGATAATAAACAAAGAAAATTTCTACATAATTATGTGTGTATTATTTATGTATACAAATGTACGTGTGAGTGTGTGTGTAATTATTTCAGCATGTTTGTGTATGTTCCCAATTTTGTAATTCTTTAAATTCCTCCTACAATGAAGAGTCTGGTTTCTAATTGAGAAAAAACTGCAGAACTGAAATTTAAAGATCACCGATAAAGAGTTCCATGGTGAACGTTTAGCAAATATACATTTCACTGTTCTGCTTATAGATCGTCAGCATCATCATCATCATTGTCATCTCTCTCCTCCTCCTCTACATCATCATTTAATGTCCGTCTTCCATGCTGGTATGGATAAGATGGCCTAACAAGAGCGAGCAAGGCCAGAGAGCTGCACCAGGCTCTGTTGTCTGTTTAGGCATGGTTTCTTTGGACGGGTCCCCTTCCTAATGCCAACCACTTCAGAGAGTGGTTTTTACATGGCACTGGCACCAGTGCTTTCTATGTGGAACCAGCACTACATACTTATAGAAATATAAATTAGTTGGAGCATAGGTGAATGTCATCATCATGAAATGTTTGTCTTTCATGCTGGCATGGATTTGACTGTTCAAGAGGATCCAATGGGCCAAAGAACATAGTTGAGTTCCAATGTCTACTTTGGCATGGTTTCTACAACTGGATATGGTTCCAAGTGCAATCCACTTTTCAAAGTTTCCAGAGTGATATTTTGGTTTTTTCACGATGCTAGCACCAGTAAGTTTATCAATAAACTCACTAAAACCACTTGACTGAGCCAGATTGGAAGTATGAGGAAAGTGGGTTTGTGCCAGGTGTTGAAATATGAGGTCTGATCAATAAGTAACCAGACTGTTGCCATAGTAAAGAAGCTAAAACTAAAATGTGAAGTCACTTGGCAAAGATTGACCTTGGACTCCGCTGTGCATGTGCACTAAGTTTTAACATTCTAGCTCACTTCTGTTTACAGCAATGCTCAGAAGGAACGTGTGTAGTGTGTGATCATTGCATTGACTATGATAGAGAAAGTGTCATGGTGATACCTGCTCAGAAGCCTTTGCAAAGTTGCAGAAAGTATATAGAGAGGAGTGTATGAGCTGCACACAAGTTGGCCGAAAAATTTTCAAGTTGGCCGAAAAATTGTCAATAGTGATGAGTGTTCTGGGAGATCCACAACCAGCAGAACTGAGAACAACATTGCAGCTGTGAGGGGAAAATCATTGAATCACCATCTGTGAGTTATCAGAGGATGTGCAGATTAGTTACAGTTCAGTTCAGTCCATTATCACTGAAGATTTGGGTATGAGATGCGTGTCTGCCAAGTTTGTGCCAAAACTGCTTTCAGCTGACCAAGAAGACACTTGGGTTTCAGTTGCACAAGATCTCCTATATTGTGTCAAGAACAATGAAAACTTTTTGGAAACTTTACATAGGCCTCTGAGCAGGTATCACCAAGCTTTTGGAAAAATTTGATGCAGATTCTCTGCTCAACTTTCTCTGTCGTAGTCAATGCGACAATAACACGCTACACACCTTCCTTTCAAGCACTGCTGTAAACAGCAGAAGTGAGCTACAATGTTAAAACTTGGTGCATATGCACAGCAGAGTTCAAGGCCAAGCAGCTTCACTCTGCATGTTTTAGCTTCATTATTATGGCAACAGTCCAGATACTTCTTGATCAGACCCCACATGGTAGTGGGATAAGAACAGATTGTTTTGCTGTAGAGACAACACATGGTCACCACAGCTGGAAAGAGAGAAAGAATGGTGGAGATGAGGTGTTGGAGCATAGGGAGAGTATGAACAGAGGGTCAGGCTGAATAGATGGATGAAGCAGAGTGGCAGGTGGGTGGTTGGGGAGAGGTGAAAGATGAACACAGGTGGAGAAATGGTCAATGGTGAGCCTCAGTTTGGAGGGAGGGAAGTGAAGGGAAACAAGAATGGGTCAGGGAGGGAGGGGGGCGATAAGTGGGTGTACATAAAAGGGGTTGCAGGAGGAGGAGAGCAACAATAAAAAAAACTAGATAGATGAGGAATACAGATGATATGGAATGTGTAGGGGGGATGGATGATGTCAGAGGTCAGTGGATATAGTGATTGACAAATGAGGGTGGTGATATCGGTTACTTGTTTTAGTCACTAGACTGTGGCCATACTGGGGCACCATGAAGAATTTTAGTCAAGCTAATTGACCCTAGTAACTATTTTCTTTAAACCTGGCACTTATTCAATTGGTCCCTTTTGCTGAACTGCTAAGTTGTGGAGACATAAACACACCGACACTGGTTATCAAATGACAGCGGAGAACAAACACAGGTACAAAGACACACACCATCAACTTCTTTTAGTTCCCATCTATCAAATCCACTCACAAGGTTTTAGTCAGCCCGAGGCTATAATAGACGGCATTTTTACCAAGGTGCCACACAGTGGGACTGAACCCGGGACCATGCGGTTGGGAAGCAGACTTATTACCACACAACCACACCAGTGACCACAACGCAGAAGTTAGAGATTTCGTTTGAGTTGTTGTCCAAAGAATAGAAGAGAAAACTGGATCAGATTAGCCTAACGTAGCATGAGAAAATCGAGTAGAACTTAAACTACATGGTTTAACCCTTTAGCATTTAAACCGGCCATATCGGCCAAAAGTATTCTGCCTGTTTTATGTTCAAAAGGCCAGATCTGGTCTATCACACCAGCCCTACAATATCGTTTTTAAAATTAACAGCTACCTCATCAAAACCTCAAAGCTACAAGATAATGTATGATTAGTTCAAGGCAATGTGGATGAAAAAGGATTAATTTTGGTAGAATAATGCGAACACTAAAGGGTTAAGAGGCTTGCACTGAAACTGCGTGGTTTCAGGTTCAATTTCACAGCATAACACACCACTGAGCAACTGTTGTCCAACAAGGATTCCAATGCATGGCGTTGCTGTGGTAGAGAGATCATGTTTTTAATATCTTGCAATAACTTAGTAGATACACACCATGTTAGTTAGTTAGTTAGTTCATTTTTTGGCTCAAAAAGCAAAAAGCAAGGCCATGTAGGGGGACATGGAGTTATGTACAGGGTGGTGTTCAGGTAAAGAGTTTCCTTTTCCCTCTTCACAAACAGGCATTGGCTTCTTCTTCTTCTCCTTCTTCCTCCCCTCCTCTTCCTTCTCCTTGTCCTTCTTCTTCCTCCTCCTCCTTCCCCCTCCTTCTTCCTCCTCTTCCTTCTTCTTCTTCTCCTTCTTCCTCCTTCTCCTTCTTGTCCTTCTTCCTCCCCTCCTCTTCCTTCCTCCTCCTCCTCCTCCTCTTCCTTCCTCTCCTCCTCCTCCTCCTCTTCCTTCTTCTTCTTCTCCTTCCTCCTCCTCCTCCTCTCCTCTTCCTTCTCCTTGTCCTTCTTCTTCCTCCTCCTCCTTCCCTCTCCTTCTTCCTCCTCCTCTTCCTTCTTCTTCTTCTTCCTCTCTCTCAATAACAGTCTTTTCCTTCATTGTCATCCTCTTAAGTGTTTTTATTCTTCATCACCAGCATCAATTTTATTATATAATATGTCATAGTCTCTTTTTTTTTCATCAAGAACCTCAAAAATAGTTTCTATAAATATATTTAATCTTGATAACCTAAAAAGAAATTCAATTCTAGATTCCCTGATGTTTCTTTAATTTCATTGGCCTTGATTCCCTCTCACAAGGAAGTTCTTGCATAACCACACAAGCCAAAGAGAGGGCAACAACCATTTAGAAACAGCAGCAACTTCACTGAAATTACACCCAACTGCCTTAGGAAAAGAGGACTACACTGAATAATATTGTCCTGAGAGTTTTATGGAACATACTCTTTGATCATGGGTTTGCTTGGTCATGGATGACCTGGGGTTAACCAACAACAACAACACTGCCCAAAGGATTCCTATTTCTCAACAGTTTCACATAATAAACAAGAGACAAAGATGTACTTTTCCACAAATATTTCGATGCAGGTACAAGGTGAACTGATTTATGATTCCTGCAAGAACACAAGAATTTGTGTAGAAATATGAGAAATGCTCATTGTTGTTGCTTAAACCCCAAGTAAGTTCCACTTCAGTATTCCAGCCATGGCCAACTTGCCTCTCTTTCTTTTTTCTTTTTCATACATGATGTATATAAAACTACACTATCAAACGTGTCCTTCCTGTTTCAAAGGTGGTAAACTTATTTGACAGATATTTGGCTGTTATTTCCAAAAGGTCAAATGCCAGGCGAAATGCTTAGCGGTATTTCATCTGCCACTACGTTCTGAGTTCAAATTCCGCCGAGGTTGACTTTGCCTTTCATCCTTTCGGGGTCGATAAATTAAGTACCAGTTACGCACTCGGGTCGATGTAATCAACTTAATCCCTTTGTCTGTTCTTGTTTGTCCCCTCTATGTTTAGCCCCTTGTGGGCAATAAAGAAATAAGAAGCTTCTTACAGGCTTGAAATCCTAGTTATCCAGTTTGCTATCAGTTGTGATTTCTTAACTTCAATGTTGCTTTTTAGCACCAGGCCACCCAGACCCAGTAAACCTATGATCAAAAGGTGATCCATCTATGACCATTATCTGTCAGTGTCATCATTTTACATCTGCTTTTCTATACTGCATGGGTTGGATGAGTGATGCCATTCTTGTTGTCAAATCATTCTTTGTTACATTTGTACAGCATATAGAAACAACCACACACAACAGTGAATTAACAAAACAGCAGAGATATTCACAAAGTACCGGATTAACACCTCGACTATCCAGTGACAGAATTTACAGAGATGCAGCAGGCGAATAATCAAACATGTGTGTCGTCTAATCTGTTATTACTGTTTTAAAAGAGATTACTAATAACAACACAATAGATTAAGATAAAAAAATAAAAATTCAGCCTTGGGCTTTTGTAAAGTATTAAAATGATGAAAAAAAAGCAGAGAGAGAGAGAGAGAGAGAGAGAGGTAATCAATACACAAACAAAAATAGCATTAGATTACAAATAAAAGGCAAATTATAATTGGACAAATTAAATAAGATGCATTTTAAATGACAGATCACAAGCTCTATAATACGCATTTAATACACACACACACAAATATTACATACACATATATAAACGTGTATATATTATATATATATATATATACACACACAAAACATGCATTTATGTGTATACGCACACAGTTACACATAAATATATATATGCACCCTGGGTCTATTATTTGTAGTGGCCTACACACACACACACACACAAACACACACATGCATATATATATATATATATTATCATCATCATCGTTTAATGTCTGCCTTCCAGGCTGGCATGGGTGGAATGGTTTGACAAGACCAAGCAGAAGCCTGCACCAGGCTTCTGTAACTGTTTGGCAGGATTTTTATAGCTGGATGCCCTCCCTGACACCAACCTCTCAGCAGAGTGGACTTAGTGCTTTTTACATGGCACAAGCACAGGCGAGGTCAGTTTTGGCAGGGTTTTCACAACTGGATGCCCTTTGAATGCCAACCACTTTACAGTGTGGACTGAGTGCTTTTCAGTGGCACCTGCACTGACAGGGTCACCAAGTATATGCAAGACAAAAAAAAAACTCTTTTGAGAGGGGAAGGGCACTGGAGGAGGTGACCTTGTGTTGGCAGAGAGAAAGAAACAGGTGTCTTGTTGTAAAGGAAGTACAAGGTCACCCAGCATGAGAGAGAGAGATCAGGAATGAAGAGAGAAACAGGTGCACTGCCGCAAAGGAAATACATAGTTACCCAACCTGAGGGAAAGGGCACATGGCCTATGGTTAGGGCATTGCATGCATGACTGCAAGATCGTGGTTTCAATTCTTAGACCAGGTACTATGTTGTGTTGTGTTCTTGTGTAAAACACTTCATGGCATGTTGTTCTGTGATCACTTTGACACCTGACGTATGGTACACCGTGCACTTGCTCAGGTGACATCAATTTGATGGAGAGTGTGAGCTGATGTACAGTTCATACAGCTGATCACTATAAACTAATCATTTATGTAGGTCTTCCAGCAGAAGCTGAACACTCATATGCTGTCTTCGATGGGAGAGTCCATCATATATACACACATACACAGAAACTACTTGAAAATGAGAATAAAGAAAATATTGAACTTACTGACTAAAAGTGTAAATTTCTACAATGTTGCCGAATAAAGAGTTGAGTTCATTCTTTGACATATCATCACATTTATCCAAATATTCAAGGTAACCCTGCAAATCAAACAAGTAAAAGAGTTAAATTCCAATGATGTCACAGAAACAGATATTTTAATGAGATGCAACAGTAACAATTAAAGATGTGTATTGATCACATAAGAACATTGCAGCACAATTTCTTCACTGTAAATGGTCCTGTACTTTTCAATGTTATCCCAAAAGAAATTAAAGTAGAAAAAGACCCCACAACTTTCAAATGGTACCCGGACAAATTCCTCCAGGAAATACCGGATAAACCATCTACACCTGGATACGTCTCAACCAACAACGACTCTCTACTCAAGTGGTCCATGGTGTCCCGAAATAATTAACTAAAAGACTTTTCCAGGTGGTGCTATTGAGTTAGTCATGACCTGGGCCGATAATAGCCCAAACCAATCTAAGTTATCTAATGTTTTAAGATGCAGGTTTGGCAATGGGATTAAGAATGACAGGCTTTCAAACTTAATCCCACTGGGTAAGCAAATTCTACCAGAATCTCTCAAACCTGGTGAAGGAAACTGAGGAAATGGAAACTGTGTGGAATCCTGTCAAATGGACTGAACATCTTCTTTGATGGTAAACCTTTCACTACAGAAATGTTTTCACATTTTTTTTTTTTTCTACTTCTGATAAAACATTCTGCCTGAAAGAGACGTAGAGGATTAATTGAAACTCCAATAATGTTTCCAGATGTCTTCCTGCTGGTATTTTATCCAAGAAGAGTTAATTACAGTACTTTTAGTTTACATTATTTACATCTGACGGATATTTGTCCTCATCTTGTTTGTTGTTGACACAATGTTTCGGCTGATATACCCTCCAGCCTTCATCAGGTGTCTTGGGGAAATTTTGAACCTGGGTTCTCATTCCTAAGGTATTTTTCGATGTTGTTGTTATTATTATTACTATTATTATTATTAAGGTCCACGGGCATATGTCGTAGTGATTAAGAGCGCAGGCTACTAACCGCAAGATTCTGAGTTTGATTCCAAGCAGTGACCTGAATAATAATCATAATAATAATAATAACATTGAAAAATACCTTAGGAATGAGAACCCAAGTTCGAAATTTCCCCAAGACACCTGATGGAAGCTGGCAGATATATCAGCCGAAACATTGTTAACAACAAACAAGATGAGGACAAATATCTGTCAAATATAAATAATGTACATAATTCCTCATCTCTTTAATATAGAATGTCCAAAATCAATTCATGAGCTAATGTGGGAGCCTCTACATGGTTGTTCAAACTGCTAGAAACAGCAGCTAATTTCCCTCAAATGACATCTTGTAATGATAGTTATCTTATCTTACATGTATAAACTCAGTACACATGCATACAGTAAGTATGTCAATAAAATATGTGCTTGCTTCTCCCATCTTCAGAACAACCATTTAGCATGTCATTTGATGGATGTTTGTAACTTTTGATACAGTCAGAAGTGTCATTATCAATGTATATTACATCTGTTTGTGGTTCTTTTTTTGGCTCCAGTTTTGTTTCCTGCTTATGTGGTTGATAGTGAATTACTTTCCCTGTATAAAAACTAAATCCACAACAGTACCAAGTATTTGTTTCACAAATTTTCCAATTCGGAATCAATACTTGATAACATGAAACTCCTATCTATTTTCAAAGTTGAAGAAAAATCGAGGCCGAAAAAAATCTCCCAAAATTCAGGGAATTAAAATTACACGTCGATCTTTGTACAAAACTGTAGTTGAACTGTTTACGAAGTATAATACGTGTTTTCACGAATGTACTAAAGAGATTTGTTCTGATATTCTCATTTAAATATGAATAGGTAAATTCGGGTGGGTTTGGGCGGTTTGGTCACATTAACCAAAATTTTTTTCGGGCGGCTTTGGGCGGTTTGGTAACAAAAGGGTTAAGTGAAGTACTGGATGTCCTGCATATTTGTGAACACAACTGTAGCAGGTCATAGATGGAAGATGTGGAGACAGCCTGATGCCTCCTCATGTACCAAAGTTTAAGTTACTCGTCTTTCTTTCAAATGTAACAACAGCATCAATGTAGCAGATTCTTACGCATGAGCAACAAAGATACTCCATCCTTGCAGCTCAAACTGTCAACTTCAGCAACCTAAGTCACCAACTTCTTCAATGTAGCAATCTCCTTTGTGTTGAGGTTCAGGAAAGGGCTGGAAGTCTTTAACAAGAGGCATGTCACCCATGGGCATGCTAACTCCTGCAGGTCGATAAGAGACATCGTCAGCAATTCAAGGTGGTGCAGTCCATCATCATCATTTAACGTCCGCTTTCAATGCTAGCATGGGTTGGACGATTTTGACTGAGGGCTGGCGAACCAGATGGCTGCACCAAGGCTTCATTCTTGATCTGGCAGAGTTTCTACAGCTGGATGCCCTGCCTAACGCCAACCTCTTCGAGAGTGTAGTGGGTGCTTTTATGTGCCACCCGCATGGGGCCAGTCAGGCGGCACTGGCAACGACCTCGCTATAAGAAATGTTACATATGAGGACATCAGGTACAAGAAGAGGGCAGTTTATGTTTGACATGACCAGGAGAACCTTGGTCATGTGACCCAGCTCCATCAACATTGTGGCTTCCCTGTTCTCCTTATTTAAACTCCCTGTGCTCAGCATTTGGAATATTGTTATTGTTAGGGGTGGGACAGACCAATGAATTTATAGTACCTAAGATTTACTGGGGTCAGCATAGATGTGGTGGTAGTAGTAGTAGTAGTGGTGGTGGTGGTAGTCATAGAGGTGGGAGGATCTCTAGTCTTGATCAACATCAACCAGGGACTGACATTTGATTTGAGGACAAGTTTGTTGAATCCTCACTTCCTTTGATGTGTTTACCTGAGTTTAGTATTTTCTTGAAATATTTGTTGATTGTATCTTTTGTGTTTAATCTTTGTTTTTATTTTTTGTTGTTTTATTTTGGTTCTCTGTAGTGTTGAGTAATGTATTCCTGGTCTCGATAAAAATGCATCACAGATGAGTGAGCTATAATGAAATCTAAGTTCCAAGAGGAACTTAGAAACAGTCACAGGTAGTGCAACAATTAGCCATAAGCCATCTTACTTAAAATAACAAATCATCATCATCATCATTTAACATCTGCTTTCCATGCTAGCATGGGTTGGACGATTTGACTGAGGAGTGGTGAACCAGATGGCTTCACCAGGCTCCAGAGTTTCTACAGCTGGATGCCTTTCCTAATGCCAATCACTCCGAGAGTGTAGTGAATGCTTTTACGTGCAACTGGCACGAGGGCCAGTCAGGCAGTACTGGCAACGGCCAAGAAACAAGAGATACAGAGTAACACAGATTGTGGTTAACCAAAGTGAAATACATAGTGATGATGGTAAAAATAGAGATCTATTTAAAAAAAAAAAGAACATAAGAGAGTTATCTTTCTTTACATTGAACTCTTTTTTTTTAGTTAGCATATTTCCTTTGAAACTGTTTTTATTTCAATTTTGAATTTAATGATTTTAGTCAAATAACATTATTAAACTAGTGTTTGGGACATATATTCACATGAAATTATAATGAAAGATTTAAATTTAGATCATTTTAAAACTAGAAGTTTAAGAGCTAGAACCAGCAGCAGTCTCACGTAGCTTTATATCAAAAGGGTTAACGTAGACACGGGTCAATTAGTGATGGGTATCAGTGAAAACATTTTTAGAATTTTTATCTTCACAAAGAGAACATTTTAGTGTACTGTGATAAAAGTTTGCTATCTCCAGTCCACAGTTATAAACTACTTTCTTGAACATTATTTACATTATTTACATTATTTACATTATTTACATTCGATGGATATTTATCCTCATCTTGTTTGTTGTTAACACAACGTTTCGGCTGATATACCCTCCATATGCCCACAGGCATATGGCACAGTGGTTAAGAGCGCAGGCTACTAACCCCAAGATTCCGAGTTCGATTCCAAGCAGTGACTTGAACACTAACAATAATAATAATAATAACAACATCATCGAAGAATACCTTAGAAATGAGAACCCAGGTTCGAAATTTCCCCAAGACACCTGAAGAAGGCTGGAGGGTACATCAGCTGAAATGTTGTGTTAAACAAACAAGAAGAGGACAAATATCCATCAAATGTAAATAATGTACATAATTCCTCATCTCTTAAATATAGAACTGTTCTTTCTTGAAAATGGAAAAACACATCGTACAAGAGAGTTCCACTCACACACACACACACACATGCAATGCACACATGCACACAAACCCAATAGGCTTAGGTGGAATGCTTTTCATCATGGATCGGCATCATCAGATCTGACTTGAGATTAAACAGCAACAGCAACTAATTTACAACTAGACTGGATCATGAAGAGATGAATTTGCAAGAGACAAGGTGTATTACTGGTACCCAAATATTTAATGACTTAACCTCTGAATAAGATAGTCCTAACCAACTCAAGAGTATTTCGCTGCTGAGAAGTTTTATAACACTCCACACTACAGAAGGATAGTAGGAACTTGAAATCTGCCATAAAGGAGGGTGTAGATAATAACTCAACACAAACTATAGAACTGCCCAGACAACAGAGAACAGAAACAATATTTGACAAATATAACTTGATACCAATGTCATTCAACAAACATGGCCAACCGACAGAAAAACCAATTCCATAACTGACTCTGGTTTTCTTGTTTATGCCCAGATCGACTCTGAATGAGCCAATTTATGATTCAAAGATATTCCTACTTTTATTATCTCAAGTTTGAGAAATCATTAAAGTCTAAATATTTTTACAAAATTCTTCAAAATTAAAGTCATCAAAACTTTACATAATTTTTTTTCTACTCTAGGCTCAGGGCCTGAAATTTTGGGGGAGGGGGCCAGTCGATTAGATCGACCCCAGTATGCAACTGGTGCTTAATTTAGCGACCTCAAAAGGATGAAAGGGAAAGTCGACCTCGGCAGAATTTGAACTCAGAACGTAAAGACAGACGAAATACCCCTGAGCATTTCGCCTAGCATGCTAATTCTCTCTCTTTTACTCTTTTACTTGTTTCAGTCATTTCGACTGTGGCCATGCTGGAGCACCGCCTTTAGTCGAGCAAATCGACCCCGGGACTTATTCTTTGTAAGCCCAGCACTTATTCTATCGGTCTCTTTTGCTGAACCACTAAGTAACGGGGACGTAAACACACCAGCATCAGTTGTCAAGCAATGCTAGGGGGACAAACACAGATACAGAAACACACACATACATATATCATAATCATCATCATCATCATCATCATCATCATCGTTTAACGTCCGCTTTCCGCGCTAGCACGGGTTGGACGGTTCGACCGGGTCTGGGAAGCCGGGGGCCGCTCCAGGCTCCAGTCTGAATCTGGCAGAGTTTCTATGGCTGGATGCCCTTCCTAACGCCAACCACTCCGTGAGTGGATTGGGTGCTTTTTACGTGCCACCTGCACAGGGGCCGGAGGGTCCGGCATCGTCACGATCGGTTCGAGCATTTTAACGTGTCAGCGGCACGGGGGCAACGAGGTCCGGGGTACTTTGGGGATCGGGGTACTTTGGGGATCCAGGGTACTTTGGGGATCCGGGGTACTTAGAATGGGTAGGGGGTATGTGGAATTGCTGCAGAAAGCAGCCTGGGTCTTTGTAGTCACAGCATATCTCCAGAGATCTCGGTCCTTCGCCATTGCCTCAGTGAGGCCCAATGCTCTGAGGTCATGCTTGACCACCTCATCCCATGTCTTCCTGGGTCTACCTCTCCCCCTGATACCTTCAACTGTTTGGGAGTGGCACTTCTTCACACATCTCTCTTCATCCATCCGCAGCACATGACCATACCATCGCAAGCGTCGCTCTTGCACACCACATCTGATGCTTCTTATATCCAGCATTTCTCTCAGGATACTTACACTCTGTTTTGAGTGCACACTGACACTACACATCCAGCGGATCATGCTAGCTTCATTTCTTTCAAGTCTACGCATGTCTTCTGCAGTCACAGCCCATGTTTCATTACCGTGAAGCATGGCAGTTCGCACACATGTATCATACAATCTACCTTTTGCTCTGAGGGAGAGACCTTTTGTTGCCAGTAGGGGTAGGAGCTTTCTGAACTTTGCCCAGGCTATTCGTATTCTAGTGGTGATACTCTCTGTGCATCCACCTCCGCTACTAACTTGGTCTCCCAGGTAGCGGAAACTATCAACTACTTCTAGTTTCTCTCCCTGGAGTGTGATGGAATCTGTTTTCTGAGTGTCTGTTGTGTCTATTGTCCCTGTGCATCTCTGCCGCACATGAAAGCTATCTTATCTGTTAATTTCCCTTTAATGTTGCTGCACCTCTTATGTGTCCATAACTTACATTGGGTGCATCTTATGGAGTTTCTACCTGTACCTTTCCTACAGGTTGAGCAGGCCACCTACCCGAGGGGATGTGTGCTGAGTACCTCTTGCTGCTTACTAATACTTTGGTCTTTGCTACATTTATTCTAAGGCCCTTTGATTCCAACCCTTGCTTCCACACCCGAAATTTCTCTTCTAGTTCCGGTAGTGATTCTGCTATGAGAGCTAGGTCATCGGCATAGAGGAGCTCCCAGGGGCATCCCGTTTTGAATTCCTCTGTTATTGCCTGAAGGACTATGATTAATAAAAGGGGACTGAGGGCTGAGCCCTGGTGCACACCTACTTCTACCCGGAATTCTTCACTATATTCGTTGCCAATCCTAACCTTGCTGACAGCCTCTCTGTATAGAGCCTGTACAGCCCTTATTAGCCATTCTTCAATCTCCAGTTTCCGCATCGACCACCAGATAAGGGAACGGGGAACCCTGTCAAAGGCTTTCTCCAAGTCTACAAAAGCTATGTAGAGGGGTTATCTTTAGCTAGGTACTTCTCTGCAGTTGTCGGACCAGGAATATAGCATCAGTGGTGCTTCTACCTGGTACAAAACCGAACTGCATTTCATCTAAACAAATTCTCTCCCTAATGAGATTGGTTATGACCTTCTCTGAGACCTTCATCACCTGGTCCAACAGTTTGATACCTCTGTAGTTATTTCTATCTAGAGCATCACCCTTACCCTTGTAGCAGTTGACTGGTGCTGCTGCACCAGTCATTGGGTATGACTCCATTGTGAACTACCTGGTTTACAATGCGGTGTGACTATGGCATAGCCCACATAGCCAGCTGTTTTAAGCATCTCAGCAGTGATTCCTGATAGGCCAGGGGCTTTGCCTGGTTTCATATCCTTAATTGCCTTATCTACAAGGGAGCTGTCTATTCGGGTAGCTGGTCCCTCTACTGGGTCAACATTTGGCAGGCTCTCCTCCTCCCATTCATTCTCCTCATTCAGCAGTCTTTCATAATGGCTTCTCCAAGCCTCTTTCTTTTCACTAGTAGTAAAAGCAAGTGCCCCATCATCCATGCGGACAAATTTCTCTCCTATAACATCGCTATTTTCTCTGACACACTGTCTGGCAATCCAAAATACTTCAGCTCTTTGATCCTCGTGACGCTGGACATTGGCAAACTTCTTCTTTTCTGCTACATCTTTGGCAATGTATACCTGCCGCCCAGCCTCCCTTTTGGCTATCTGGTACAGTTCCCTGCTGCCCCCATCCTTCCAGGCTTTCCAGGCCCGTCTCTTTTCACAGATGGCTTTATCTACTGCACTATTCCACCACCACGTAATTCTAGGTCTGGAAGGGACTTTGCACCATCCACAGACTTGGTCTGTGGCACTCAACAAGCTGTCCCGTAGGAATTCCCAGCTACCTTCTATGTCTGACGTCTGAAGCTCCTCCTCCCTCTCATCAAATTCTTGATGAGTATGTCCCTAAATTTCTGACCATGCGAAGGGTTCTTTAGCCTCCAAATCCTTCTTTTCTGGATTGGTTTGTTTCTTGGAGTCCTTCTGGCCTCAAGCTTAAAGTCACTGATGATTAGTCTATGCTGAGGGATACATTCTTCACCCGGGAGGGTCTTTGTATTCAAGAGCAACCCTGCATCCCGTTGTCTGGTGAGGATGAAGTCTATTTGGCTAGCGGAGTCTCCTGACTGATAAGTTATAAGGTGGCAGACTGGCTTCTTGAAGTTAGTGTTGCAGATTGAAAGGTTACATGCATCACAGAATTCCAGCAGTCTAGTTCCCTCATCATTTCTGGTGCCAATACCATAGCCACCATGTACCCCAGTGAAGATACCCGATTCCCGCCCAACATGCCCATTAAAATCTCCACCTACAAAGATGAGGTCCTTGTTACTAGTCTTTGAAGTAGCTGCAGAAGGGTATCATAAAAGTTGTCCTTCTGATCATTTGGTAGTCCCGCTTGTGGGGCATAGGCTGAGATAATCATAGCTGTGCCACTCTGTAGGACCAACCTGAGCTTAAGCACTCTATCACAAACCCTGACAACCTCTATGACCTTATCCACCCATTCCTCCGCAAGGAGAATGCCTACACCCCCTACACCTTCCGCGTTACCTTGCCAGTAGAGTTTGTACCTAAGTGCCTTGCCCGTGAGGACCCTAGCCGAAGCATCTCTCCATCTTACCTCTTGTATGCAGCATACATCAACCTGTCTTCTCTCTAGCATCTCTACAATCTCACTAGACTTGCCTGTCAATGTACCAACATTGATAGTGCATACGACAGGCTTCTTTCAGTTTCCGTCTACCAAATCCACTCACAAGGCATTGGTCGGCCCGGGGCTATAGTAGAAGACACTTGCCCAAGATGCCATGCAGTGGGACTGAACCCACTGTTTCTGCCAGCTCAACAATTTTTGTATTTCCACTCATTTTTGTTGATATTCAACTTTGAAAATTTTGTAAACCATCAAAAGCAGAAACTTATTTATCTTGGTTATATTATCTGGTGTATACTTATATTGAAAAAACAACAGGATATGACTGGAGGGAGATTTGGCTGATATTTCTAGCAGATAGGAGCTCCTGCATTGTGCTAATGGTGTTGGGTGGTGTGGAAGATGACAACTGACAACAAAAGTATTTAAGTCTTGGAGTGGATACTTCAGTCTTCACTTCAATAGTTTATTACTTGGCTGTCATAACAGACTACGGCATTAATCGACGACACCAGCCAATTGTAGGATGGCTGATATCAAATCATACTAATTAACACACACTTGTCACCATAATTATGTAATTATGTTGTACAGAAAACATGAAGACAGTCTCCTTATTTAAACATTTATTTAACAAAGATGTTGTTGTTGTTTTTTAATGATACGGAAAGGAGAATCACATGCTGAAAGAGAGGGGATGGGGGGGAATAAGGAATGTGAAAGAGGAGGAGGAGAGGAATGGATAAGAAGACAAAAAAGAGAAAGAAAATTGTGAGAAAGAGAGGAATAAGAATAAAGGAAAGATACGAACGAGAAGGAATTTAAATAAATAAAACAATGGAGAACTGAGTGAGGATGAAGTAAATATTGGGGGGGGGAAGTAGAATTAGAGCAAAGTGAAAAATTAAATAGCGCTCTATCAAATATTGATTTCAAATTTTGGCACAAGGCCCGCAATTTCGTGGGAGGCGTTAAGTTGGTTACATTAACCCCCAGTGATCAACTAGTACTTATTCTATCAAGGATGAAAGGCATCATCAACCTCAGCAGAATTTGGGCTCAGAATATAAAGACAGATGAAATGTCACGAAGAATTTTGTCAGGAGTGTTAACAATTCTGCCATCTCACCACCTTTGTGTTCTGTCTGATATTAATTATCTTAAGATGGTAGTGGGTTTAATTAATTGTCTTAATTAGGTAGAATGAATAAAGTCTTACAATATTTACTAAGACCCTTTTATGTCTAGAGTTCAAACCCAGTCAGGGTTGACTTTGAGTTTCATTCTTCTGGGATTTTGAAAATAAGTCCCAATCAAGAAAAACTGGGGCCATGTAAATTGCTCAAAATTTGTCTGTGACTTTGTTAAGTTTGAAAGTATTCTAAAACATTAAATCTATTGAAACAGTGAAGATGGCCGAGACGTTGCCGGATTGGCTAGTTGGTCTTAGTCCAATGAAAGTAAACAGTGGCAGGATTTGACCTGAGGTCAATGAGTACTAAATAATGATAACAATCAAACCTCAAGCTAAAATTCCAACTACTAATTAGATTAATTAAATTGACTATATCCTTTTTTTCATTTAACATATACAGGTATGTTCCATACTGAGATGGATAAGACAGTTTCATAGAATGAGTTTTGGTTCAAAGACCGCATCATGCTCCAATGCTTGGCATTTGGCATTGACCATGTTCAGATGGTGCTTTTTACTTGCTGCCAGCACAGGAGCCAGTCATTGGGGCACTGGCATGACCATGTTCAGATGGTGCTTTTTACTTGCTGCCAGCACAGGAGCCAGTCATTGGGGCACTGGCATTGACCATGTTCAGATGGTGCTTTTTACTTGCTGCCAGCACAGGAGCCAGTCATTGGGGCACTGGCATTGACCATGTTCAGATGGTGCTTTTTACTTGCTGCCAGCACAGGAGCCAGTCATTGGGGCACTGGCATTGACCATGTTCAGATGGTGCTTTTTACTTGCTGCCAGCACAGGAGCCAGTCATTGGGGCACTGGCATTGACCATGTTTGGATGGTGCTTTTTACTTGCTGCCAGCACAGGAGCCAGTCATTGGGGCACTGGCATTGACCATGTTTGGATGGTACTTTTTACGTGCTACCAACACAGGAGCCAGTCAGGTGGGGGAGAGGGCACTGGCATCAACCATGTTCGGATGGTGCTTTTTACGTTCCTTGTTTTTCTCAGTACTTTGCTCTAAAATAATTAAATACTCATCATTCTGAGTCTTGGTTTTCCAAATATTTGCTGTTCTGAGTTTTTAATCCTTCAGGATTTCAATATCTAATTTTTCCATTCTTTGAAATTCAGACATCTTGCATTTAACCCAACCCCATCAAACAAATCTTTCTACAGAGTGTACTTAGTATAAAACTATAGAAGTACAAAGAGAGTGCAGTAGAATATGCAGAAATAGATTCCTTCAAGACTTAGTTGATAACTTTTGTTCTTCACCAGCAATATAGTGTAGGAGTTTATGCGGAGGCGCAATGGCCCAGTGGTTAGGGCAGCAGACTCGCGGTCATAGGATCGCGGTTTCGATTCCCATACCGGGCGTTGTGAGTGTTTATTGAGCGAAAACACCTAAAGCTCCACAAGGCTCCGGCAGGGGATGGTGGTGATCCCTGCTGTACTTTTTCACCACAACTTTCTCTCACTCTTACTTCCTGTTTCTGTTGTACCTGTATTTCAAAGGGCCGGCCTTGTCACTCTCTGTGTCACGCTGAATATCCCCGAGAACTACGTTGAGGGTACACGTGTCTGTGGAGTGCTCAGCCACTTACACGTTAATTTCACAAGCAGGCTGTTCCATTGATTCGGATCAACCGGAACCCTCGTCGTCGTAACCAACGGAGTGCTTCCATCCATCCAGTGTAGGAGTTTAATTAAGTGGTTGTCTGAAAGCATAATTACCAAGCACAGGCATGGCTATGTGATAAGAAGCTGCTTCCCAACCACATTGTTCTGGGTTCAGTTCTACTGCATGGTACCTTAGGCAAGGGCCTTCTACTATAGCCTCAGGCCAACCAAAGCCTTGTGAGTGGATTTGGAAGATGGAAACTGAAAGAAACCCATCGTATGTATATATATCATCATCATCGTTTAACATCTGTTTTCCATGCTAGCATTAGTTCTGTAGTTTCTTGAAGCCTGCTGTTATTATTTTTTATTTCTTTATTGCCCACAAGGGGCTAAACTTAGAGGGGACAAACAAGGATAGACAAAGGGATTAAGTCGATTACATCGACCCTAGTGCGTAACTGGTACTTAATTTATCGACCCCAAAAGGATGAAAGACAAAGTCAACCTCAGCAGAATTTGAACTCAGAATGTAGCGGCAGACGAAATACCGCTAAGAATTTCGCACAGCGTGCTAACGATTCTGCCAGCTCACCGCCTTCAAGTCAGGGTAAATACTAAAACAAAAAAAAATAGTCAAAAGGAATGTAAAAATCTGTGATTAAATCATTAGAATTTCAAGAAAAACCATTTCAGTTTTACAGGTTTCTCTGGTAAATAATTAAAAGTAGGTTATTGTAAGGAAAGCCTCATAGTCTTTTATGGTTGTATTTAGATTTAGCAGCAAATTCTTCAATTAACCAACATGTAAACAGTGAAATAAAAATTGGCTTAAAGAGAGGAAGTGTATGGTTTAGGAGATGTGGAGTAGTTTAATGCAAGCAGTGTATGGGGTGGATTTATGTGTGTGTATGTTGATATGTATACAGTGGAGAAGGGTTGAGTTAAAAAAGCCTGTTGACCTCTGACCACTGCTTAGGGTGGAACAGGAAGTAGATACTAAAAGACCAAGTTTGGTGACATGACATAATAAAAGGGAATGTTTATAGTTCAAAGGAAAATGCCTAAATGGAGCAGTGAGAGGAGGGTATGGGACCGGGTGGGTGGGTAGGCGGGAGGCTCGGGGTGGGTGGGTAGGCAGGAGGCTATGTAAGATGGCTGATAACTGAATGACTGAAATGAGACTGAATAAAAGTTAAAACTGGTTTAGTGGCAAGATAGACGATGGACGGATGTTTTTGTACTTTTATCTCTCAGCAAATGATGACCATTCAATTTTTTTTCCTCTTTCTATTTCTAAATCTTAACCCTTTCGTTACTGTATTTATTTTGAGATGCTCTTTGTTTCCTTCAATTACTTTAAATATAACAAAGAATTTGGTAAAATAACTTCATTATCATTCAGCCAATGTTAGGAACATAAATTGTGACTAAGGTTTGATGGAAGATTTTAATTCCAAACTTATGAAAATAAGACATTTGTACTCAGAGCCAGAGCCGGGTTGGTAACGAAAGGGTTAAACAACCTCCATGTTAAATACATTAGTGAGTCCTTGATGCAATTCTCAAGCTTGATGGGCTTCAACACAGTTTTCATTTACCCAAGAATATGGTAAAACAAAGGTGGTGAGCTGGCAGAAACGTTAGCAATCCGGGCAAAATGCTTAGCAGTATTTCGTCCGTCTTCACGTTCTGAGTTCAAATTTCGCCAAGGTCGACTTTGCCTTTCATCCTTTCGGGGTTGATAAATTAAGTACCAGTTACGCACTGGGGTCGATGTAATCGACATAATCCCCTTGTCTGTCCTTGTTTGACCCCTCTATGTTTAGCCCCTTGTGGGCAATAAAGAAATAAAAAAATAATAACAGCATGCTTCAAGAAACTACAGAACTAATAGACACATATAGTTGGGACACATAAAGTAGACATATTGTACTTATATAAACATATACATCATTGTTTTAATATCTACTTTTCCATGCTTGAATGGGTTTGATCTGAGTCATTTGGACCAAATTTTCTATAGCTGGATGCCTTTCTTGTTACCATTCCTCACCTGTTTCCAAGCAAGGTATATGTTTCCATGCATGGTGTAACTGATTTATTTACCATTATCACTATGCTATATATACGACTGGCCACAGAAACGAATTGTTAAACGAGCTGGCAGAACCGTTAGCACGCCGGGCGAAATGCTTAGCGGAATTTCGTCAGACGTTACGTTCTGAGTTCAAATTCCGCCGAGGTAGACTTTTCCTTTCATCCTTTCGGGGTTGATAAATAAAGTACTAGTTTCGCACTGGGGTCGATGTAATCAACTTAATCCCTTTGTCTGTCCTTGTTTGTCCCCTCTATGTTTAGCCCCTTGTGGGTAGTAAAGAAATATATATTTGGTACAATATATTTAGAAGTTTGACTGTGTCATCAATTGAGACCACAACAGGCATCAACAGGACCAGTGCTAGAATAAGATGCTGATACTGGAACTGGATTGGATACGTCCTCAGACAAGATCAAGAAAGTATGGTGATACTAAAGTGGAATCCTGGGAAGAAAAGAGCAGCATGGTGCCTTAAAACCGAAGGACGAAGGACCATTGACAAGGAAAAGAGATGAGAAGAGTGGAGAAGCTGGAATGAGACCAGAACAGTGGAGGAAAACGAGCTGGTTGGGGAGATCATGTTGCAGCCTTATGTGCCTCGTGGCACAGAGAGAACTGTGTTGTAATTTAGATAAGAGTAGATGTAGGTAAATCATGCCAAGGATCAGTATTTCTTGAACTTTTGATGGTTGTTCATAGGAAAGTGAGAGATCTTTATGACAGTATGAATAGTTATATATGTTGGGGAATGTGGAGGCGCAATGGCCCAGTGGTTAGGGCAGCGGACTCGCGGTTTCGATTCCCAGACCGGGCGTTGTGAGTATTTATTGAGCGAAAACACCTAAAAGCTCCACGAGGCTCCGGCAGGGGATGGTGGTGATCCCTGCTGTACTCTTTTAGCACAACTTTCTCTCACTCTTACTTCCTGTTTCTGTTGTACCTGTATTTCAAAAGGCCGGCCTTGTCACTCTCTGTGTCACGCTGAATATCCCCGAGAACTACGTTAAGGGTGCACGTGTCTGTGGAGTGCTCAGCCACTTACACGTTAATTTCACGAGCAGGCTGTTCCGTTGATTCGGATCAACCAGAACCCTCATCATCGTAACCGATGGAGTGCTTCCACATGTTGGGGAATGCAAGCATCCATTCAGGCAGCAGGTTTTTATGGAGATGTTTGTAATTTCTTTCTGTTCTGGGGCTTTTAAAGTTTTAAATTTCCATATTGCTTTTTATTTGAGCCAATGAAAAGAAGAGGTTAAAACTAGATGTTCTGGTGGAAAAAGCAGAATTGCTTTCCTGTTCTTGTTTTATTTGTGTTTTATCTATTTATTTTGGTGGCCGATTTCTCAAGAAATATTTGTTTGATGTTGAGGTTGTAGTTGCTGAGACCAATTATTGTTGTTGCTGCTGCTCTTTTACTCTTTTACTTGTTTCAGTCATTTGACTGCGACCATGCTGGAGCACCGCCTTTAGTCGATCAAATCGACCTCAGGACTTATTCTTTGTAAGCCCAGTACTTATTCTATCGGTCTCTTTTGCCGAACCGCTAAGTGACGGGGACGTAAACACACCAGCATCGGTTGTCAAGCAATGCTAGGGGGACAAACACAGACACACACACACATATATATATATATATATATACGACAGGCTTCTTTCAGTTTCCGTCTACCAAATCCACTCACGAGGCATTGGTCGGCCCGGGACTATAGCAGAAGACACTTGCCCAAGATGCCACGCAGTGGGACTGAACCCAGAACCATGTGGTTGATTAGCAAGCTACTTACCACACAGCCACTCCAGCTGCTGTTTTTTTTTGTTTACTTTTGTTATTCACCTTACATACAAATGTTTGCTAGTTACATATTTTTCTGTCCCTTATTTTCGTTATTTTTTGCTATTTCCTTGTTCCACTGGTGGACTTTGCGTTTTATTATTTCAGTTGTGTGTGGTTTCAGTGGATTGTGTTTGAGGTTGTCATTGGCTTTCATAAGCTTCTCTATTTCTGAAGTGTCATTGTATTACTTCATGTTACCTGTGCAGAAGACATCTACTAGATGTGTCTATAATTATTCCGTTGACTCTACGAGCTGCCACATCCACCCTGCTAATGATTGATGTGCTGTCCACCCTCAAACGCTTCAAGTCTTTTCCCCTGATGTAACTTATTCCATTCAGTTTCCTTGAAGTTTGTAAAAGCGGGTTTTGGCTTTCTTCATTGCTGTGTGAATGTATGGGGAAGGTAATTAGCAGCCCAAGGAAAGTATCTGGGTGATGGGATAGGGATTGTGAAGTTGTGTGATAGTTGCTGGGTATGTGGGGTAGAATGTAATACCCAAGGAAGACCTTTGTGCTTGTATGGTGGCAAAAGTGTGTGTGTGTGTTTGTTTATACTATTGTGCTTCAAATAAATCCCTCTCTCTCTTTCAGAGAGGCACTGAGCAGCTATACGCACACATACACACACGGCAGTAACTTCCACCTACCGAATTCAATCACAAAGCTTCGGTCGGCTCGGGGCTATAGTGGAAGACACCTACCCAAAGTGCCACGCAATGGGACTGAACCCAAAACCATGTAGGTAGGAAGCAAGCTCCCTAACCACACAGCCATGATTTATATTTTGAAAGCCTGTTATTTCCTGATATCTCTATGATGAATGCATGTGCTTGTTTATACAGTCAGTGTCCCTCTATCACGAAAGAGTCTATCTAGTTTGAAATGTTGTTCTGTGTTCATGGAGCAAAAGAGATTTTCTAAATTATTGTTGTATGAATGTCAGGATGGAGTAATTTCTAGGCAGACAAAGGCCATGGACCATTTTCAATTCTCTACTGGAACCATTTCATTTACATATCATAAAAATAATCTAAAAGTTATGACATAATATTCTCCAGTGATATAAACTAGAAACTTCATTATTTAGAGTCATGAAGAGAGGATTGTGATCAGCAGAGAGCAAACCTGATACTTTCAAATGTCCATGTCTCAGCGTCTCTCTCTACCGAAATCAAAACCCTATCAATTAACTGACTTCATGTCTCCAATCAGTAAAACAATTAACAGGTATATACTGAATAAGGCGGCGAGCTGGCAGAAACGTTAGCACGCTGGGCGAAATGCTTAGCGGTATTTCGTCTGCGTTACATTGTGAGTTCAAATTCCGCTGAGGTCGACTTTGCCTTTCATCCTTTCGGGGTCGATAAATTAAGTACCAGTTACGCACTGGGGTCGATGTAATCAACTTAATACCTATGTCTGTCCTTGTTTGTCCCCTCTGTGTTTAGCCCCTTGTGGGTAATAAAGAAATAGGTATATACTGAATTCAGTCAAACTGATTGCATCACCTCCTCTTCTTCCTCCTACAAAAAAACAGAATTCATCTTCTTCCATAGGCATCACAGTTGAGATTATTCTTTCTAAGAGGAGAAGCTAAACGTGGAGTTCAAGTGTTTTTGTGGGAATCAAATAAGAAGGTGGCAACTGTTTGCTAGTCTCAAAATAATAGGAAATATCCCACCATTTTTTTTAATGGTTTCTTACATAAGAGAGGGTTAACAAGATGGCATGACGTTCATGTATTTCTCAAGAGCTTTAACAGTGAGACAAGAGAAGGGAAATTCTTTCAACCAGGAATCAAACTTGGCTCAGGAAATATTTGCTCTGTGGAATTCGTCACATGACTTATTCTTATCATCATCATCATCATCATCATTTAATGTCGATTTTCCATGCTGGTATGGGTTGGACAGTTTGAAAGAAGCTGGGAAGCTGGAGGGCTACACTGGGTTCCCATTGTCTGTTATGGCAAGGTTTCCTTGGCTGGATGCCCTTCCTAATGCCCACCACTTTACAGTGGTTGGTGTCAGTTAGTTTCTTATGTTGGTACAACACCACCATTTTTGAAGATGCTATGACAATCAACCCTTGACTTCTTCTGGCCTAAATAAACAGAATCTGAATTCAGAGTCTAAAAGAATGCAACTAAATCCTATAATGTTTTGTGGCTTTTTGTTACATGGTATTCCACAAATACTCCCATACACCACACCAGATGCTCTACAGATGTCAGCAACAAACACACCTGGAGTTCTGCAGATACTGTCATTCACTACATCTGGCACTCTACAACAGTTGTTAATCAACACACCTGGAACTCTACACAGGTTGCTAATCACTGTATCAGTTGCTCTACAAATGCTGCCATTTACTCTACTTTTTTAATATTGTTAAATTTATAGTTCTATATTTGAGAGATGAGGAATTAGGTAAATTATGTACGTTATTTATATTTGATGATATTTGTCCTCATCTTGTTTGTTGTTAACACAACGTTTCAGCTGATTGACTCTCCGGCCTTCTTCAAATGTCCTGGGGAAATTTCGAACCTGGGTTCTCATTCCTTTTTCAATATTATTATTATTATTATTCAGGTTACTACCTGGAAAAGAAGCAGCACATATGCTAGGACATAATAACCTCCTAAGCAGACCTAATGCAGATATGAGTAGTATATGGGAACTGGTATTACAGAAGGATAGGAAAATATTAGATTTATAAGCCCTAAAATTCACTCCATAATTGCCCACAGGCATATGGCGTAGTGGTTAAGAGCGCGAGCTACTAACCCCAAGATTCCGAGTTTGATTCCAGGCAGTGACCTGAATGATAATAATAACATCAAAAAATACCTTAGGAATGAGAACCCAGGTTCAAAATTTCCCCGAGACATCTGAAGAAGGCCGAAACGTGTTAACAACAAACAAGATGAGGACAGATATCTGTCAAATGTAAATAATGTTAAATTCATATTTACAAAACTTCCTACCCATAATATGGGAAAACAAAGTATTTCCTCCGACAAATACAGTAAAGGGATCCAATCTTTCTTTAACCTAAAAATGACAAGACTGAAAATTGAGCTGGTTTCATTGGAATTTGGTTGTTAATTTTCCTGGCATGTTTGTCAGAGATTCAAGACTATTTAATGAATAATAAGGTATTTGTAGCAATGATAGCAGTGACAAGCGAAATAGTAATAACAGCAGCAAAAGCAGAGGCAGTGAAGTAATCAGCTTTCTGTTAGAGTATGTTGTTCTCTTTGGAAACAAATGATTCTCTGTTAAGTAAAATCAGAATTCTTGAGAGATGCCACTGTCAGTTAAGGATCAATCAATTAGAAGAAGAAAACATCTTCCCCGAAGAAGCATTCCTTGTGTTCTGAAAACAGTTCCTTACTGTTGGCCATTAGAATGGTGTCTCTATCAGAATATTTTTCAAGTCCGTAATTTTTTAATGGAGACAAGAGTATGGAAGGACAGCACTGATAATTTGGATACAAAAAATTTATTTACTTGTAAACCTTAACCATTGATTTTACAAACTAAATATGAGCATAATCAAACAGCCATGTGGTGAAGATATAGCGTAACCATGGAGTTCTGGGTTCAATCATACCATATGGCATCTTAATAAAGTTCATATAGCATAGAATTGGGTTTACTAATGCTTTGTGAAGGGAATTTGGTAAACAAATGTTGTAGAAAGAGATGGCTGATAAATCAGTGCCTGGAACTTAAAATAAAACTAGTGGTATTTAATGGATTGTGTTTGATCTGGGTTAAGAGTAATGAGGGTGATATGATTGACTGATACAATTGCAGGCAATGATCACAGTTCAATAACTGAAACCAAAAAGTGAATTTTTCAATAAAATCACAAATGACCAAGTCAGTATGGGAGACAATCAATCAAAGAAGATGAAGTTTGAATCTTGACCCTTTGCATTACATTGAATCCATCCTTTAAAATGGCTCAGCAGGAATAGAAACACAACACTATAAAACTGATGGGAGTTTTGGTAACTTGAAATTCCGAGTTCAATTTCATTTGTGGTAGGTGCAGGAGTGGCTGTGTGGTAAGTAGCTTGCTTACCAACCACATGGTTCTGGGTTCAGTCCCACTGTGTGACACTTTGGGCAAGTGTCTTACTACTATAGCCTTGGGCCAACCAAAGCCTTGTGAGTGGATTTGGTAAACGGAAACTGAAAGAAGCCCATCGTATATATATATATATATATATGTTTGTGTGTCTGTGTTTGTCCCCCCAAACTTTGCTTAACAACTGATGCTGGTGTGTTTATGTCCCTGTTACTTAGCAGGTCGGTAAGAGAGAGAGTGATAGAATAAGTACTAGGTTTACAAAGAATAAGTCCTGGGGTCGATTTGCTCAACTAAAGGCGATGCTCCAGCATGGCCACAATCAAATGACTGAAACAAATAAAAGAATAATTTAATTTATGCTAAACTGATTGTGCCCACGATGCAGGACATGAAGACAAAACCTTCATTATTGCCCCTAGAATATACAATATGCTAGCAATGAGACTCTTCAATCTTTTTTGCAAAGAAAGAAGAATTTATGGACATTTAGTCTCATTGGTTAACCTGTTGCTAGGAAAACAGAACAGAGGAAGTCAAGTGGTTTAACACAAAAGATGGTGCAGTGCCTCATTTGTAGATTTCTTGTATTTTTAATCTGCACAGAACCAAAATAGGATATTCTTTTGGGGTTTTTTTGGGAAAAAGTAAGTCGAGGTATCCAGAAACTCTCCATTAGGTCCCAATTTAATCAAACTTTCCTCAATTATTATAATTTTTTGTTTATTGAATAAGATATGTATAGAGTAGCCATTACCCAGACTTGTTGTGGACTTTGTGAATTGGAAAACTGAATGTCAAAACCTATAGCCATGGGGGATAACACTAGGTGCTCTTACGTGGTGCCAACATAGGTACATTTTACGTGGCACTGGCATGGGTGGATCATTTGTGTCACACTGGCACAGGTGCTTTATTATATATTGTTTAAAACACTAAATATATATTTTATTTGTTTCAGCCATTTGACTGCGTCCATGCTGGAGCATCGCCTTCAGTTGAACAAATTTACCCCAGGATTTATTCTTTGTAAGCCTTCTACTTATTCTATCAGTCTCCACTAAGTGATGAGGATGTAAACACACCAACATCGGTTGTCAAGCGAGGGTGGGGGTACAAACACAGACAAACAAACATATATATATACAATGGGCTTCTTCCAGTTTCCGTCTACCAAATCCACTCACAAGGCTTTGGTCAGCCCAAGCCTATAGTAGAAGACACTTGCCCAAAGTACCACGCAGTGGGACTGAACCCAGAACCATGTGACCATGTGGTTAGTAAGCAAGCTACTTACCACACAGCCACTCTCTTTTACTCTTTTACTTGTTTCAGTTATTTGACTGCGGCCATGCTGGAGCACCGCCTTTAATCGAGCAACTCGACCCTGGGACTTATTCTTTTGTAAGCCCAGTACTTATTCTATCGGTCTCTTTTGCCGAACCGCTAAGTAACGGGGACATAAACAGACCAGCATCGGTTGTCAAGCAATGCTAAGGGGACAAACAGACACACAAACACACACGCATATATATATATATATACATATATATGACAGGCTTCTTTCAGTTTCCGCCTACCAAATCCACTCACAAGGCTTTGGTTGGCCCGAGGTTATAGTAGAAGACACTTACCCAAGGTGCCACGCAGTGGACTGAACCCGGAACCATATGGTTGGTAAACAAGCTACTTACCACACAGCCACTCCTGCGCCCATATTAGACACTAAATAATCACAAAACAAACACTGACTTTTAAATTAGATGATATTTCAAATCTCTAAATGCACAAATACAGTAAGAACCTTTATTTGCTGCGTCTATGATGGTGTTGATGATGATGGCTATGGAGTTAAAAGATTAACTTGCATGCTTTGAGTTTAATCTCATTGCTCTTTATTAGCAGCAATGTCACTTCTACTACAGCCTTTGAATTAACCAAACATTTGTAAATTAAATTTGGTAACCAGAGGCTGTTTCTGTTCTGCCTCCACAATAGATATGGGAAGAACTGCAGAAACATGCTAATTCTGTAGAACTTGGCACAAAACACAAACAAATGAATGAATGGATGAGTGTTGAGTGATATATTGAATGGCTAGAGTGGAAGGGAGCCCCACTCAAGCCATTATGCCCAACCTTTGCTCTCCAGAACATGGATGTCCTTTTCAATTCCTTCCCCTCCGTAACTTGGCCTACAGCTAATCAAAAGGACCTTAATGAACAATCTTAACCCTTTGGCATTAAAGCCAGCCATATCTGGCCCAAATATTCTACTTCATTTTATGTTCAAACTTGCCAGATTCAGCCCCTCACACCTACTCTACAATGTCATTCTAAAAATAAGCAATCACTTTATCAAACTCTCAAAGCTACAAGATAATGCAGGATTAATTCAAAACAATGTGAATAAATAAGGATTACATTTGACAGAGTAATCTGAATGCTAAAGGATTAATGCTCCCAGAAAGCTTTGAAAACAGTAGTCACAGCCCCTTCTTCGAATCCAATTAATTCAATAATTAATTCAACAATTAATTTTGGTAACTTGAAATTCCGAGTTCAATTTCATTTGTGGTAGGTGCAGGAGTGGCTGTGTGGTAAGTAGCTTGCTTACCAACCACATGGTTCTGGGTTCAGTCCCACTGTGTGACACTTTGGGCAAGTGTCTACTACTATAGCCTTGGCCAACCAAAGCCTTGTGAGTGGATTTGGTAAACGGAAACTGAAAGAAGCCCATCGTGTATATATATATATATATATATATATATATATATGTTTGTGTGTCTGTGTTTGTCCCCCCAAACTTTGCTTGACAACTGATGCTGGTGTGTTTATGTCCCTCACAGCCCCTTCTTCGAATCCAATTAATTCAATAAGTATAAAGACAGAGAGGGGTCTCTGCTGAGTTGTAAAGAAATGGAGGAGGGCTGTACCAACCAAATAACGAAGGTGTGTACTGTTAATGGAGTAAAGCAAGAGTTAAATGAGAAGAGATTGCTGGTAGCTTCTGATTTGTTTACCTGATGTTGCAGAGGCTGATATTATTACTGTATTAGGTTTGTTCATCTTTTGGTTTGTTGAAACGCTAAACAGGGTAGGGTTACAGGAGAGAATGGAGTCAGGTAAAATTGTAGTGAAATTGTTGAGGCTGAGAAGATATTATTACAACATTGCTAATGTTACAAAACACCCTGTTATCCACTCTTCTACTTGTAAAACTAAATAAATATTGAATATTTATGACAGGCGATAAAGGGAGAATGACTAACAGAATATTATTAATCCCAAAGAATTTTATTATTTTATGGCTTAGCTGAAGGAGCAGACACAACCTTTATGCAGAGTTTTGGAGACTGGTGAAAAGAGAGAAGAAGGTACTTAAGACTTGTGGGTTGTTATAAAAAAAAACGAAGTATAAAGTCACCCAGTTATTCTCAATCCAGAGACATGGTCCAAGTCCAAATCTTTGCAATAGAATAGATTCCATTTAATAAAACCCAAAGCCTTGTTGGCAGCTTTAAACCGAGTGAGGAATTCGGTTTAACACACACAAAATACCACAGGGTATCTGTTTCAGCAGTAATTAATGGAGCTGGGCCCTAATTGCAGGCAGTTGAAGAAATAATTAAAAATAACAATATTAAAACAAATACAAAGATATTTCTTTCTTAGTAGCATCTTTTTTTGCATCTTTTTCTACTCTAGGCACAAGGCCTAAAATTTGGAGGGAGGGTTCCAGTGAATTAGATCGCCCCCCAGTATGCAACTGGTACTTAGTTTATTGACCCTAAAATGATGAAAGGCAAAGTCAACCTTAGTGGAATTTGAACTCAGAGCGTAAAGACAGACAATATACCTATTTCTTTACTACCCACAAGGGGATAAACACAGAGAGAACAAACAAGGACAGACAAACGGATTAAGTCGATTATATCGACCCCAGTGCATAACTGGTACTTATTTAATCGACCCCGAAAGGATGAAAGGCAAAGTCGACCTCGGCGGAATTTGAACTCAAAACGTAGCGGCAGACGAAATATCGCTAAGCATTTCGTCTGGTGTGCTAACATTTCTGCCAGCTCACTGCCAGATACATAGTATTATTGATTAACCAATGAGGGAGCAGTATTAAGCAATGAGAAAGTGTTATTAGCCAATGAGAGAGTGTTACTAGCCAATGCAGAATCTTCTCCATGGTTGCATGACTTGCTTGAAACAGCAGCAAAATCAAATTATACTCTACCTTCTACAAAAAAATGAAGGGCACAAACTGCAATCCTAAATATATAAAAAGATGAGATGGACTGTTATAGTTGAGATGCCCTTCATAAACATGTTCAATCAAGGCTGACCTGTGGTTAGCAACAATAATGACTGATATTGATATCTCACTGAATGTTATTTTACTGACCACAAAAAATTTTACCTGGTCCAGGTAAAACTGATGCTTAGAAGTTTAGATCCTCTGAAGGATTAAAGGCATTGTTCAGCCCTGAAGGATGAGAGTAGAGGCCAACCTTGGCAGAATTTGAACTCAGAACATAGAAGAAAGTGACAATTTATTGCAAGGTTGTTTATCTGTTGCTCCACCAAATTTTGCTGTCATTTCAACTGAAATGGTTTCTTTTTTAGGTATTAGGAAAATATTTTAAAAAACAAAAGGTTTAAATTATACTCTACAGAATTAGCTGTGGTATACAACTAGTATTTATGTTTGGTGGTTAAGGGACAAAAAAGCTCCTACTACAAGCTGTAAAAGTGGTTGACATTAGGAAGAGCATCCAGTCATAAAAGTCATGTCAAAGTGACCATAGGCGCAGGAGTGGCTGTGTGGTAAGTAGCTTGTTTACCAACCACATGGTTCTGGGTTCAGTCCCACTGCGTGGCACCTTGGGCAAGTGTCTTCTACTATAGCCTCGGGCCGACCAAAGCCTTGTGAGTGGATTTGGTAGACGGAAACTGAAAGAAGCTCGTCGTATATATGTATATATATATATATGCGTGTGTGTCCCCCTAGCATTGCTTGACAACCGATGCTGGTGTGTTTATGTCCCCGTTACTTAGCGGTTCGGCAAAAAAGACCGATAGAATAAGTACTGGGCTTACAAAAGAATAAGTCCCTGGTTGAGTTGCTCGATTAAAGGCGGTGCTCCAGCATGGCCGCAGACAAATGACTGAAACAAGTAAAAGAGTAAAAGAGTATGGAGCTCAATATAGTCCTCAAATCCACTGAACCCTGTGAAACTGCCCAACTCATGCCATCATGGAACATCAATATTAAATGATGATGATGATGATAAGGAAGAGGAGTTATTTATCTCAGTCTGTAATTTATTCCTTAGACAAGTATCTCTGGTTTCATCATTATTGAATCTTAAAATACCAATGGCAGGTTCTCTGTAAAAGTATGAAACACCTGGGAAGTGTAATAATACTAATGGCAGTTGACACTATAACCTAATCTAAATTATATGACAGGGTGGGCTGTGGCAGTAAGAGGAATAGAAGGAAGGACATTCGAGTCTGGCAATAAGGAATATAAAGAAAGGACGACATTCTGTAAAGGAAAAAAGTTGACTTGGAATGTGTGGCATCAGAATGTTGACATCTGTTGAACATGTGTTCATTGGTAACTAAAATAAACAACAGCAGTGTTCCTGGGGATGCTTGGGGAAAACAATTTGGAATAACGAAGAAAGAATGTAACCAGAAGTTGGTAAGGTGCTCCAAGTTTATGCCTGGGATGGTGGTGGTGGTGGGGTGGTTTCATCAGAAGTGAAATCTAAAAGTGAGAATTGATGTTTTCTTTCTTAGCGGGAAGAGAAGATTGAGAGATTTTAGTTACATTCTGTTTTTAAACAGCTTCCAGACAAGTGTAAGGGAAATAGTGTGAGATATTCAGCTTTTTATCAAAACCAATATTTAGTTAGGGGAAAAATAAATGAGAAGATAATATTCCTAAAATATAGAGGAGAAACTATTTGGTTAAGTCTCAGATGAAAATATCTTTTGAAGCTATTAATATGGTGTTTTGCAACAAGAGAACAAAGCTAGTGAATAAGTTGGTACCATGATGATACTATAGTGGTGGTGGTGGTTGTTTTTGTGTAGGTACCAACTGGCAACTAGTCAGTTCTATCTGGTAAGGTCAATCAGTAAAATGCCACAGGTCAAGGACTTGAGATATGAAATCAGATACAAGATGGCTATCAACACTGGCTGACATTGTTCTGTCTATGACTACTATGGTTCCCATTTTATAACTGATACAGTGATACAGTGTCAATTGACTGCTGTTTTTAGCTGAGTTTGGCAAATACACAGAAGTTCTTTTCCTCACTTGCTCAAGGGATTCTGAACGTAACCCTCTACTGACAAAGCATGCAACTTGTTTTTGGTGATAATCTTTAATTATTTCTGTGAGAAAATAACAGACACAGATTATAAAGTAAGACATGTAAAAACACAAATAAAGCAATGGATGACTTTTAGGGCCTGCTCCTTAACCCCAGTTTAACCCTGTTGTTACCACATTTCTGTTTCAATTAATTTTGAAATTAATGAAGAATTTCTTTATTTCTTTAACATTTAGGTTATACTGTCAACTGTAAAGCTTCAACCATGCATTATCTTGTAGCCTTGAGATTTTAATTATGTGACTATATATTTCTGAGACCAACATTGTAGGGTAGATGTGAAAGGCTGCAACTGGTCAGTTTGAACATAAAACAGGAAGAACATTTTGGCCAGAAATGGCTGGTTTGAATGCTAAAAGGTTAAAGAAAAAAGTTTGTATCATTAAACTTGGAATGATCTCAAGCAGGTTGGTTGGTATCAAAAGGGTTAGTGCTATTATTACATATTGTATTCTATATAATATCAGTCGATTGCAAGCAATATTCATAGATAGTCTGGTCACTGGAATAATGTTTGCCTTTCAAACCCTCTTTCATGGAGCCAAAGAGATGATAGTCCAGTGACGATAACAGTCCAGTGACGAGGAAGTGAAAACTGTAGTGAAGAAGTGGTTCAAAGAACAGTCAACAGAATTTTACAGGGCAGGGATACATGCTTTCATTCGAAGGTAGAACATTGCTATTGAGAGAAACGGTGACTATGTTGAGAAGTAGGGATGTGATCCACAGAGGACCAGCTTCAATTTGATGTATGATACATGTTCCTGTGTTGGTAATTATACTTGTCCTAAACAAAATGGCATTACTTTTTGACTCAACCCTCGCATCATTCTTTAGGACAATTTGAAATGAGTTCTGCAAGGTGATGGAATCAATATCAGAAGGATAAAATGTAAAATTGACGCCATCAAAACCTGAACTTGGGAATGTTACCCTTCAGTTTTGGATCCTGTAAAATATAGTTCGACAATGTTTGTACCATATTCTAAAGTCTCAAAGTAGTAAAGATTTAATGCAAAATACAAGGAATTCTTAAGACACTTACCTCTTTGATTTCCTTTAGGCTTTTTACATAAGTCCGTTCTGTTTCCACAATTTCGGAAACCACTCTTTCAGTGTAAGAAACATAATGAGACAGAGAAGTGGAATGGATATCTGTTACCTCTTCCCCATCCTCATCAGGAAGAGATTGTTTACATTCATTGTCTGTCAGTTCATGGAGTGTAGGCACTGGAGAACAACTTTTCTCTCTCTCATTTGACCGATACTTCAACCTGTTGTCATCTTGTGCATGACTCGGGGATGAATAACTACTCGAGGTCATAGAATCCTCTTCCTCTTCAATACCTTCATGCTGGTCAATGGTCAACTTCTGACAACTTGCTGATTGGTCAGAAGCTGACGTCCGATCTTCCTCAAATCCTCTTACTGCCCCATCGAAAGATGAAGTAACTGAAACAGTGTCTATAAAGTCCTCGGAACTAACCACCGACTCCATGTCAGTGTTATCCACAACAATCGTGGGACCGGAAACAATATTCTGGTTGTTTCCATTGACGACAATTTCTGTGTCGGTCATGTTTAAGCGTTTGTATCGACTGTGTCGTGGGAGAGATGATGATGAAGCTGATGACATTGAGCTGATGCTTAAAGGCCTTTTCCGACTGTCCAAGGCAGCATTGTCAAGTGTGGCACCGGCGCACAGGTTGGTCGTGTGAGAAGCTGCTGCATCTGTTTGGTCGAAATCAGGTTTGTCATTCTGCTGCTCGTCAACAGCAGCTGCAGCAGCAAGAGAAGACGTTGGCGGCGGCGGCGGCGGCGAAGATGATGATGAAGAAGAAAGTAATGATGGATTGGTCTGTTGGTCACTTTGGTACATTGCAGGTTCTGGGCAAATAGATTCTGGGTCGCCTTTGTCAGTGCAACAGGTTTCTGTTTGCTGTTGTACATCGTCTTCATTGACATTTAAAAACTTGTCGTAGATGGACAACAAAGCCCGTGTCAAATCAACGGAAGAACCTGAAATTAGAGAAAGAAAATAAAAATAAAATAACAGTCATTAAACCTCAAAACAAAACTAATAAATAGTAAATGTGTAAAAATCTGAGATAAGTTATTATTCACATCACTGTTGTTGTTATTATATATTATTATTATTATTATTGAGTGAGAGAGCAGTTCATGCCATCAAAGTGACACTGGGGTACAATATACGAAGCCCAATATACCCATCATGACTACCCGTCTGATAAGGGTACACCAGGCACATGCATCACAACCATATGTGCGCGACATGGTGATCTCATATCAAGATAAACAGCGCATGACCTTGCAGGTGGGGCCCAGTTAGAATTTTCTTCAGGCTGAGTAGCCCATCCTGCTCAAATGGTCCCTGAATAAGGGTCGTTTAAGGATGTTGAAAGAACCACCCATGTTTATTATATTATTATTATTATTACGGTGGTGATCTGGCAGAATCGTTAGCATGCCAGGTGAAATGCTGAGCAATATTTCGTCTGCCACTACGTTCTGAGTTCAAATTCCGCTGAGGTCTTGTGACTCCAGAAGCAAGGAAGCAAAAACTGAACCACGTACAAACTGATTTTTAAAAAAAATGAGAAGATGGAAATAGTTGTTGCAAGGCATTTGGTCCATAACTCTACCATTTTAGCATCAACAACAGCAGCACCAATAGTGAGAATGAACCAAAAAAAATAAGGGTTTCCAATTTTGACTCAAGGCCAACATTTTCAGGGAAAAGGGAAACTCAATTACACTAACCCCCAGTGTTTAACTGGTACTTATTTTATTAAACATGTAAAGTAAAGTTGACTATGGTAGAATTTGTAATCTGAATGTAACGACAGACAAAATACTGCTAAGCATTTTACCTGGCATACTAACAATTCTGCTAACTGGTTGCCTTAACCCTTTCGTTACCAACCCGGCTGAAACCAGCTCTGGCTCTGAGAACAAATGTTTTGTTGTCATAAGTTTTGATAGTCACAATTTATATTCCTAACACTAACTGGCGTTAGGAAGGGCATCCAGCCGTAGAAACACTGCCAGATCTGACTAGGCCTGATGAAGCCTTCCAGCTTCACAGACCCCAGTTGAACCATCCAACCCATGCTAGCATGGAAAACGGACGCTAAACGATGATGATGATAACTGAATGATTATTAAGTTATTTTACTAAATTCATCATCATCATCATCGTTTAACGTCCGCTTTCCATGCTAGCATGGGTTGGACGATTTGACTAAGGACTAGCAAACCAGATGGCTGCACCAGGCTTCAATCTTGATCTGGTAGACTTTCTACAGCTGGATGCCCTTCCTAACGCAGATAGTGTAGTGGGTGCTTTTACTTGTCACCGGCACGAGGGCCCACCAGGCGGTACTGGCAACGGCCACGAAAAAAATCGCGTTTCTTTTTACGTGCCACCTGCACACCGGCACAAGTGCCAGTAGTTATATTTAAAGTAATTGAAAGAAACAGAGCACCTCGAAATAAAGACAGTAACGAAAGGGTTAACAAAAAAAATATAATGGTAATGATTGATAAAGCCACACAATTTGAATGAGTGAAGTTGATTTGACTTAAGGCAATATTTCACTTTTACTGAAATCACGAAGCCTGAAGGGATGAGACAGAAAGTTGGCTTTGGGCAGAGTATAATGCATATTTTTTCCAATGCTGATACATCTTGTCACGACTGACTTTTTGGCAACTAAAGGGTTACATAATTGAGTTCAGGTCAGTAAGGGTGATTTATTACTTGAAATGTTAGAAGTTTGTGTTTGGTGCAAATACATTTTAGAGTCAGAAGGTAAATCCGGGGTCAGTTTAGTTTGAAAGAAGTGGAAGGGTTGTATAGGTTGGTTAGTGCAGAATCTCTTACAAGAGAGAGAGAGAGAAACAGAGAGAGATATTGTGAAGAAGAAACTAAATTCTCTTTAGTTTTCTTCCATTTATTTTAAAAGCAATCATATATGGAAAGATATCATCACTGATTGAACTAAGTTTGTATTACAGATTTAAGATATGGCATAGCAGAAATAGAAAGAAAACTATGGAATTGAATATCATGGTTTGAAAGATTCTGTTTAATATTAAACATAGCATTTTAGACGAAGGTTTCTAATGACAGCAGTCTGTGAGGAATCTATTTATATAACATTCACAGTTGTATCTTTGTTATTTAACTAATGAAACAGTTTCTTAATCACAACAGTCTTAACACTGCTATGTAATACAATAAATAATATACTCCCACAGCCCTTAATGAATTCACTGGGTCACCAGAATTTTATCTTGCCTATGATAAAAATGTGATATTCTTTTATTTGTTTCAGTCATTTGACTGTGGCCATGCTGGAGCATCACCTTTAGTCAAGCAAATCAACCCCAAGACTTATTCTTTGCAAACCTAGTACTTATTCTATCGGTCTCTTTTGCCGAACTGCTAAATTACATGGACATAAACACACCAACATCAGTTGTCAAAAGATGTTGGGGGGACAAACACAGACACACAAACATTATATATAAATATATATATATATATATATACATATACGACAGGCTTCTTTCAGTTTCCATCTACCAAATCCACTCACAAGGCTTTGGTCGGCCTAAGGTTATAGCAGAAGACACTTGCCCAAGATGCCATGCAGTGGGACTGAACCAGGAACCATGCAGTTGGTAAGCAAGCAACTTACCACACAGCCACTGCAGTGCCAATGAAAACTTTTATAAAAGATAAAATAATTCAGAGACACCATCTGCTTGAAAAATAACAGTTAAGCTAGTGTTAATATATTTAATATTAAGAGGGTCAATAAGTTAATTACAAATGATTATAACATCACAATAAAAGTGAAACATTTGAAATTATTCCTTGTACTTGCTGAAGAATTGAAAATAATATTAGTCCTTAACTTTATGGCTCTTTTAATGTCCAGTTTTCTCTCTTTTGAGTTCTATTTTGTGTACTGTGCGTCTATTTCTAGCATTCATGGTTGTCCTTAGCTGATTTTGTTTGCTTTTTGTCCCCTCTTTTATTCTTTTCTAACAAATTGTTGTGCACCTGAACACTACACACTCTACATTTTTATCATTATAAATATTGTTTTTTCACTTCCTTGCATAACGCTTAATACTTCCTGCATTAAATATGTGAAACAGACAAAATTTGGTTCCTAAAGTAAGGACAATTCCATACTGTTTTGTAAGCAATCTCTGATTACAAGAATATCATTACAGACCATATTTTGCAGCTGCTGTCAAGTTCTCTCTCTCTCTCTAAATTTCTTTCTCTCTCTTCTGTGGTACTGGCAAAACAATTTATACTTTGACCATCTCAAAAAAAGGGTGTTTACAGGATGTGGGTGCAGTGTGTATGGGGAAAAGTGCACAACTTGTGGAAAAGGTTAAAAGAGGTGACTGAAAGCGGACACTGTATGTCAAGTAAAGGAAGACAGCAATGAAAGCTAGAATTACATGCATAGCACAGAGAATAAAACAGAAAAAGACAGAAACGTAGTAAACATTAAAAGAGTCTTAAAGAGGAAAGGGTGCTTAAGTATGTCAGGAATAAAGTTGGTGAATTTCAGGAAGCGTGGAATCTTTGAAGGATGCAGTGTCTTGACAACTAACTACTGATATGGGTAGTTTGTTCCATGCTTTCGCAATTCTTGAGTGTAAAACAAATGTTGCTGAAAGGCGAGCTGGCACAAACGTTAGCACGCTGGGCAAAATGCTTAGTGGTATTCCATCTGCCACTGCGTTCTGAGTTCAAATTCTGCTGAGGTCAACTTTGCCTTTCATCCTTTCAGGGTCGATAAATTAAGTACCAGTTACACACTGGGGTCGATATAATCAACTTAATCCATTTGTCTGTCCTTGTTTGTCCCCTCTATGTGTAGCCCCTTGTGGGCAGTAACGAAATAAGAAATGTTAGCACGCCGGGCGAAATGCTTAGCAGTATTTCATCTGCCACTACGTTCTGAGTTCAAATTCTGCCGAGGTCAACTTTGCCTTTCATCCTTTCGGGATCGATTAAATAAGTACCAGTTATGCACTAGGGTCGATATAATCAACTTAATCCATTTATCTGTCCTTGTTTGTCCCCTCTATGTGTAGCCCCTTGTGGACAGTAACGAAATAAGAAATGTTAGCACGCCCGGGCAAAATGCTTAGCGGTATTTCATCTGCCACTACGTTCTGAGTTCAAATTCTGCCGAGGTCGACTTTGCCTTTCATCCTTTCGGGATCGATTAAATAAGTACCAGTTATGCACTAGGGTTGATATAATCAACTTAATCCATTTATCTGTCCTTGTTTGTCCCCTCTGTGTGTAACCCCTTGTGGGCAGTAAAGAAATAAGAAATGCTGCTGAAAGTCATGGGTACTGCAGATTTTTTGATTTTGTAAACTTGTCCATGGATGGTAGAGGTGTTGACTTCAAAAAAAGTGGCCAAAGTAGTTGGAAAGCTGATGGATAATCTTGTAGACTTAGGTAAGAATGTCATTAAATATGGAGTTGCTCGATCCAGGCTGACTCAGGGCTAAACAGTGACAAACACTTCAGATACCAGTTAATCGCTGATCTTCTAATCAGTATGGTTTATCTTATACTAATTCCTTCGGCTGTGTTTATAAACAAATGAGAGGCCAACAGAGCTTGCTTACAAAACTAACCTCATGTATGAAATCTAAGATTCCCTGTGCACTCTTAGACTTGCTGTGCACTCATACAAACGAGTTTTAAACGTAAATTAAGCCACAGATCTTTTCTTTTTTAAATGTAGGCGGCAGAGTAGTTTATTTATGGTGTAGGGAAATAGAGCTGTTTAGTCCTAAGCCAGTCTTCATCCAAAAGATCTTTGATCAAAAGAATTCAAAAAACCTTACGACTAGCCTGTCTTTTCAACTCTTTTTTTTTTTTTCAAAGATGGTTATGTGAATTCAATGATTTGGTTGCTATTTGTAGCAGGTCAAGTGACCAAAGATAAGCCTCCTTGATGGGTCATGTATAAAGCTGTATAATAAATAAATAAATAACCAGTCATGTGACTTGGAAGTGGTGGTCATTGTTGGCAGGGGTGATGTAATCAGGGTTTACTGATACCAAAAACTTAACAGATCACTAATTCTGGATTAGGCTAGTTTGGTTGAATTGGATGCTAAAGAGATGAGTGGTAATCATAAAATTTTCAGAGAGTGTGTGTGTGTGTGACCAAACAGTCATGACTGAAACTATTTATATCCATATATATATATATGTGGAGGTGCAATGGCCCAGTGGTTAGGGCAGCGGACTCGCGGTCGTAGGATTGCGGTTTCGATTCCCAGACCGGGCGTTGTGAGTGTTTATTGAGCGAAAACACCTAAAGCTCCACGAGGCTCCGGCAGGGGGTAGTGGCGATCCCTGCTGTACTCTTTCGCCGCAACTTTCTCTCACTCTTTCTTCTGTTGGCCTGCTCACTTAGCCAGCGAGATGGCATCATTTGAAGGCTAAAACAATGTGAAGCGCATTGTGACCAACGATGTGTAACAACATCTGATAGCCTGGTCGGTCACGGTGATATATATATATATTATACAGGTTTAGTTATGGCTGTGTGATTAAGATATTTGTTTTAAAACCACATTTTTTCTCAGCCCAGTCTCCTTCCATGACATCTTACTCCTTTGCTCAAGTCAACCAAAGGTTGGTGAGTGGAATTTCGTAAATAACTATGTACAAGCCCATCATGTGTGTATGTATATATATATATATATATATATATATATATACACACACTGCGAGCTGGCAGAAACGCTAGCATGCCGGGCGAAATGCGTAGCTGTTTTTCGTCTGCCGTTACGTTCTGGGTTCAAATTTCACCGAGGTCGACTTTGCCTTTCATCCTTTCAGGGTCGATAAATTAAGTACCAGTTACACACTGGGGTCGATATAATCAACTTAATCCCTTTGTCTGTCCTTGTTTGTCCCCTCTGTGTTTAGCCCCTTGTGGGTAGTAAAGAAATATACACACACACACATGCCTGATGACTGCTGTAGCATAAAACTCAAGTTGCAAGAAAGTAATTCAGTTTATATTAATCATATACTCTACACCATATATTGAGTACTTTCTCTTTCATCTGTTGACAA
>NC_043002.1:108223660-108243660 GCF_006345805.1 Octopus sinensis
TTCTCCACTCTCTCTGATGCACAGAGATTATTCACTTTGTTGAAACAACAGTGGCCATGTTGTAAAAATATAAATAAGTCCATTTATATAATACTCTGTATTCAAAATTTAATTCTTTCGTATTTGTGATCTATCTATGTATCCGTTCAGTCAAAGTCGACTCTTGGTTACTCGATGGATCAGTGTCCTCCAGCCAGTTCTATCCTGGGTCGCTTCTTTCAGATTGGCTATGGCCATTCCCGTGTCACTCTTGATGGTGTCAAGCCAGCGGGTTCTTGGTCAGCCTCTTCCTCTCTTGCCACTGACCATTCCGAGCATGATGTCCTTCTCCAGGGATTTTCTCCACATAATATGACCAAAATATGCCAATCTATGCTTGGTGATCCTAGCTTCTAGCGACAGTTTCGGCTTGATCTGGTTAAGAACTTCTCCATTGGTGAGCCTCGCTGTCCATGGAATCCGTAAAAGTCTTTCGTATTTGTGAATCAACACAATTTCTTTTTATGCCAGAATGAACTGGACAGAGTTTATAGAAGCAAATTTGCTGACTGGCTGCTCTTCCTGTCGCCAACCCTCATCTGTTCCCACAAAAGGAAATATTTCCCCATGGCCAGGCATGCCCTACCCGCACACAATATTGGAAATGAATGGCACTGCTTCTATAACAGTGTCAATCATTTAACTTCTGTCACAGGGAGTCAAGACAAAGAGACACAAACATTCACACACTCACACACATGAAGATTCTTTCTGTTTCCATCTACCAAAATCCACTCACAAGGCTTTGGTCAGCCCAGGATTATAGTAGAAGACACTTTCCCAAGGTGCCATGCAGTAGGACTGAACCTGGAACTGTGTGGTTGAGAAACAGGCTTTTTATCACATAGCCACTTATATATCTTGTGTCTTAGGAGGTTTATTATGTCAATAATAATAACACCCACAGGTTCAATATCACTTCTTTATTGTTAGTCAACTGGTTAAACATCCAACCAAATAACTAATGGATTGTTTGTTCAATGTGCTGGTTAAACAATCAATCATTTGTTTGTCAGTCAAAGTCCTTTTGTCACTACTCACAAACTCTCATCAATGGCTTGCCTCCTCTCTTCAAAGACCACCCTGAGTCTCAATTAGTTAGTTAGATATTTAACCAATAGACTAACAATAAAGAGGTGATATTGATTCAGAGCATGTCTTATTATTATTATTGGTGCAATGACCCTCTCAAGACACAGATTTGTTTCAATACACAAATTCCCATCAAGAATCTTGCAAACCAAATACAAAAATGATGCATGTGTGGTACAAGCATGGCTGTATGGATTTAATGATAATTAGGGTGTTGATGCTTACTTATACCAGACACGAGGTCAAAAATTTGTAGGGAGGGATTAGATTATCACATCAACTCCAGTACTTCACCAGTACTCTATTCTATTGATCCTGAAAGAATAAAAAACCAAGTTGACCATGGCAGAATTTGAACTCAGAATGTAGAGAGCTGTAACTCACTATTGCAGAGTACTTTATCTAATGCTCTAATAATTCTTTTAATTCACAGATCTTCTAATAATGATTCCTTACTGAGACACAAGGCCAGACATTTGTGGAATTAAAGTATTAGTCAAGTCTGTTAAATCTTCATTACTTGATTCATACCCCAGAATGTGACCTTAGCAAAATTTGAACTCAGAACATAAAGGTCCATAACTAAATGTTGCTAGGAATTTCATCCACTATTCTTTTAAAGGTGATGGTGGTAGCAGTGATGTTTGTGTAAAATAGGTGTTATGTTGTTCTTAGAGTCTGCTAGATGGGAGGGATTAAGTATATAAAAATGTGTAATTCTATAAGATTTTGGCATCAGAGTAATATTTAACAGTGTTGTGTAAAAAGATGGTATTTCAAAAAAAAAAAAAAAAACGGAAAAAAAAAAAGACATCACAAATATAGAAATCTGTAAAAGAATATTGAGTTGTGTTGGGTGGGGGGGGATAATGAAAGAGCATCAGATATTCCACATCTTTTAGACAAGATGTAATTATACATTAGAGAAGAGACAAGTTAACTTTAAGTCCAACATGTAATTAATGGCTGAGCATGAGACCGTTTTGGCTTTTTCCCTGATAGGGTGTCAGAAAACAAAAGATACAATAATTATCTATTGTGGGATTTTTTTTTCCTTAGGGTGAGACATGAGGGAGATTTGAATGCTATTTCTTGTAGGTCAAATAGCTGCATAAATGCTCCACCAGTGGCTTGTAAAAAAAGTTTATTCATTGAATAACTGATTATATTAATTTGATGAACTTTAACCCTTTAGTGTTTAACCCTTTTGTTACCAGCCTGGCTGAAACTGGCTCTGTCGTACAAATGTCTTGTTTTCAAAAGTTCTGAATTAAAATCTTCCACCAAACCTTAGTCACAATTTATGTTCCTAACACTAGCTTAATGATAACTAAGTTATTTTACTAAATTCTTTGTTATATTTAAAGTAACTGAAAGAAACACAAAGCATCTCAAAATAAATACAGTAATGAAAGGGTTAAATCGGCCATATCAGGCCTTATGCTCAAACTAGCCAGCTCTGACCTCTCACACCTACCCTACAAAGTCATTCTAAAAATAAACAGGGACATCATCAAAATCTCAGATTTACAAAATGCTGTACAATTAATTTAAAACAATGTAATTAAACAGGCTTTACATTTGTCAGATTAATCTGAATGCTAAAGAGTTAAAGTGAAATACAAGTGAAGTGGAAGAATAGAAGTTGGGCATCAGAATTGTCTCTTTTTTTATAACAGAGTCAAGGGCAAAGGAGTTGGTACCCTTCACTGTTTTTGTAGATTCTCCCAGAGTGGTTAGATACTCTTTTACTCTTTACTCTTTTACTTGTTTCAGTCATTTGACTGCGGCCATGCTGGAGCACCGCCTTTAATCGAGCAACTCGACCCCGGGACTTATTCTTTGTAAGCCCAGTACTTATTCTATCGGTCTCTTTTGCCGAACCGCTAAGTAACGGGGACATAAACACACCAGCATCGGTTGTCAAATAATGCTAGGGGGACAAACACAGACACACAAACACACATACATACATATATATACATATATACGACAGGCTTCTTTCAGTTTCCGTCTACCAAATCCACTCACAAGGCATTGGTCGGCCCGGGGCTATAGTAGAAGACACTTGCCCAAGATGCCGCGCAGTGGGACTGAACCCGGAACCATGTGGTTGGTTAGCAAGCTACTTACCACACAGCCACTCCTGCGATGATCATGATCGTCATTTAATGTCCGTGACATGTAAAAAGCACTGACCCATCAAGGCTGTTTGCCAGCCCCTTTTGGCCCCCTGTGCCGGTGGTACGTAAAAAGCACCCACTACACTCACGAAGGGCATCCAGCCATAGAAACACTGCCAGATCAGACTGGAGCCTGGCGCAGCCTCCTGGCTTCCCAGACCCCGGTCAAACTGTCCACCCCATGCTAGCATGAAAAACGGACATTAAACCACGATGATGACATGGGACTGACAGGAGCTGGTTAGCCAGAGAGCTCCAACTGACTTTCTTTCACATGGTGTCTACAGCTGGTTGCCATTCCTAACAGTCTAATGGGTGCTTTTCACATGGCACAGGTCAACTCTGCTTGAGCAGAGCTATGGTCATAGGAATTAAGAGAAAGCTGCAGCCAATGTGCATTTCAAATATCTGCTAGACAATGCTGATAGGAAAAACATTGGCAAAAAAGGAACAACAAAGGATTTCAGACCCAAAGCAGGAAGGCCTGAGAAGGTGAGACACAGCCAGGATGATGGGAGGAAAAGACACAGGTGGGCCAGCTGGGAAAGGGAGATGATTACATTGGCAGGCAAGCCATGACCAACTAGTTCTTTCAGGCATGGCATATCCAGGAGTGCATTACCAAATTTGTCAAGACAGTTGGGAGCAATGTGAGGGGATTTGCTGCTATTTCTAGAGAGTTGAGTGACTACATACAAACTCTCTCACTGACTCTTGAATGTTATTTGGTTTATAAGAAACCTGACAAGGGTAGTGTGGTCGTGGTGTAAATATGTTAGTATGTATGTGCTTTACATATATCAGAAGTTAGTTATAACTTTAGATCGGAAACCTACAAGAAAATAAGGAAAAAAAAAACTGAAATTAATAATAATGGCAGTGATTATCAGGTGGATGTTTATGTACACCTTGTGAAGATTTGAAGAAATTAACTGGAATCTTTGGCTCAAACTATTGAAACATATGCAAGGAATCCAGATAAAAAAGGTGGGGGTCTATGACAAAATCAGCTTTCTTCAATGTTCATTTAGTCCAGAATAATTTCTTTTACAAATTTCAAATAGTTAGAATCTACCAAATTATTTGTCATTCTACGTCTATCATTGTTGCCCTCTCTCATTTTCTGTTATCTACACCCTCTCACTCTCTCAATAAATAAATGAATTCTTTCCAGAATGCCTTACCAATTCTACCAATGAACCATTCATGGCAGTTGATGATATTGGGTCCCTAGAATAGAAAAAAAAACCCTGTGATTTGTGGGAGACGCTTAATTGATTAAATTGACTTCAGTACTTGATCGAGACTTTATTGATCTCAAAAAGATGAAGACCAAATTTGATCTTGGCAGGATTTGAACTCAGGATGTAAAGAGCCAGAACAAACAACAAAAGGTATTTTATCTAATGTGGAGCCACATGGCTAAGTGATTAGGGCATTGGACTCATGATCATATGAAAGTGGTTTCAATTCTTGGACCAGGCAATGTGCTATATTTTTGAGTAAAACACTTTATTTCACGTTGCTCCACTCAGCTGGAAAACAGGAGGAATCCTCTGACAGACTGGTGCCATTGCCAGGGAGGAGTTTATGTGTCAAAGAAATCAGGAAACTAGCCCTTTGATCCTTATGGAGTAATGTGGACTAACCATTTTATCTGATGCTCTACCAATTCTACCAATTCACAGCCAATATCCAAGAAAAGGAATGTACCAATTCAATAAGCTTCAGCACAGTTTCTATCCACTCAGTTTTATTCTCACGGTTTCCTTTGATTGAACCAAAGCTAGAAGAAACTTGTTAAATGTGCCAAATGATAGAATTGAATGAAAACCCATGTGGTTACAAAGTGTCTTACATCAATCTTATCTTATATATATTTACATAATTAATATTTACTAATTATACCTAACTACTTAATCCCACCTGCATCTATACAAATATTTCCACAGAGACAGTCATAACAAAACAAGGCAGCTGTTTCCCTCCTCTTCTCTCAAAAATAATTTTTAAAAAATGATCTATTTTTTACTTTATAATATTTATTCTTTATTCGTAGGTTTTACTATAATGACCACCTGCCTGATCATTAATATTTAATAATCCTTTATTTCTTTTATATAATTACTATCCCATCCCATGTCATTCCACAATCTCACAAACTCCATCCTCTCCCCACATTTGTAATTTTATCTCTCCTTTCCTCTGCTGATCATGTGCAGCCTCACCTGTGACATCAACCTCATTACAGGTAGGCTGTGTCTTATCTAGATAAGACTTAGAATTTCATATTACTGATTACATCAGAAAGTTTACAACATGAAATGGTACCAGAAACACCTCCTATATTTTACACATCCATTGGAGTGACACCAGTGAGGTTAGGCAGACAGTAACAGTTTCTTCCACCAAGGTTGACTTTGCATTTCATCCTTTTGGGATTAATAAATTAAGTACCAGTTGTATACTGGGGTCAATCTAATCAACTGGCCCCCTGCCCCCAAAATTTGGGCATTGTGCCTAGAGTAGAAAAGAATATTTTACCATTTCTTTCACCGAGGTTGACTTTGCTTTTCATCCTTTCGAGGTCAGTAAATTAACTACCAGTTGTGTACTGGAGTCGATCTAATTGACTGGCCCCCTCCCCCAAAATTTCAGGCTTGTGCCTAGAGTAGACAAGAATATTTTACCTTTCCTTAAGACAGCTGGCAGAACTGTTAGCACACTGGGCAACATTTTGCCCATCTTTACGTTCTGAGTTCAAATTCTGCCATGGTCAACTTTGCCTTTTACTCTTTCAGAGCCAATAAAATAAGTACCAGTTGAGTACTGGGGTTGATGTAATTGACTTACTCTCACCCCCGAAATTACTGGCCTTGTGCCAAAATGCGAAACCAATATTTTATTGTTTTTTTTTTTGTTTTTTTTTCCTTGTTTATCAAGAATGGTGAATTTGGGAAGGTATTTTTTCTCTTCTTTTTTTTTCTGTAAATGCAGTGACAAATCTCCTGGTGATCTGTCCACTCTAAATGACGACTTCATCATCATCATAATCGTTTAATGTCTGCTTTCTATGCTGGCATGGATTGGACAGTTTGACTGAGGACTAGCAAGCCAGAAGGCTGCACCAGGATCCAATCTGTTCTGGCAAGGTTTCTACAGCTAGATGCCCTTCGTAACGCCAACCACCCCAAGAATGTAGTGGGTGCTTTTTATGTGCCGCCAGCACGAGGGGCAGTACTGGCATCGACCATGCTTGAATGGTGCTTTTTATGCACCACCAGCTTGGGACCCAGTCATCAACCAAGCTCAAATGATGCTTTTTACATGCCACTGGCATGGGAGCCAAAAGTCCACTCTGGTTCCATATCCACAAAGGTCTCTTCTTTTAGCCACTAATATCTCTGACTTCTTTTATCATATCATTGCTTAATACAGGTTCAAACTCTTCAAACTTTACTCTGTCTCCTTTGCTGATCAAGCTCCAGCTCCCTCTGTCAATGGATATGCTTTCTTAGAGTTGTTACCCTTTCTATCACGTTTTTTTCTATAAGGGAGTGTTGTTCTTGTAAAGTAAGCATATGTAAGAAAGGGATTTCTCAGAACCCTAACAACTCTTATAATGATAAGGCTCACCCCACCCCCATGCTCAATTTAACCATCTTACTTTTGCAGACTCTTATATTAGCAAAGTCCATTCTGACGCAAGCCTTTCGGTCAGGTCATCCAGTCTGGGAAGAAGTTCAAAATGTTGCTAATTCACATCCTATAGCAGCGGCCCAGGAGTTATGGCTTCCTTCCTTGACACAAACTTTTAGAAAGCCTGCAAAATACTAAAGGCACTTCCCTTCTTTCTCTAGACAATGTTAGGGGTGGGGAAGAAATAAAATAAAACCAGAAGGGTTCTTACTACTACTATTCTTATACTATTACTACCCCCCATCACTCCCTCTTTCCCACCACCTACTACTGCTGCTACTACTACTACTACTACTACTAGATCAGGTCAACCTGGCTTGTGTTAATTGGTTGTTGTTTTAGTGTGATGTGGTTTCCCCGATCACTTAACCATCTGGTCCAAAGTGAACTTGTATTTCTTCATAATGGACTCTCAGTTAGTAACCTTCAGTTCCCCAAATGATTGATACATTGTGTGTATATTCCCTCTTAATACACACACACACACAAGCACCCTCTAAAGAGTTGCACAAAATAAACAGAATCACACATCAGTAGTCTATAACCGTTTAATGTAGGATTTATCAGCATCAAACAACATTGTTATCTTCATATGTCAGCATAACTTAGTGAAGTGGGGGTAAATGTAAGTCTTTAAAACATTATTATATCAACATAACATAGTAAGGTCAGTCTACCAAACGTCTCAAGTCAGTCTAACATTGAGAGCAATGTGTCGACCGACAAGACATATCAATACAGTTGCATTGCAATATGTCTCTTAGTGGAAAAAAAACTAAAAAAATACCCCAAAAACATTGAGGAAAGAATATGTTTAAACAACATAGGTTTTCGCTATTCACTCCCTGTCCTCTACACATTTTAATCAAACTTCTTAAGCAAAATTCTTTAACTTGGTGGCAAGCTGGCAGAAACGTTAGCACGCCAGGCAAAATTCTTAGTGGTATTTCGTCTGTCTTTACATTCTGAGTTCAAATTCTGCCAAGGTTAGCTTTGCTTTTCATCAAGGGCATCTGGCGTAATGGTTAAGAGCGTGGGCTACCAACCCCAAGATTCCGAGTTCAATTCCAGGCAGTGACCTGAATGATAATAATAATAATAATAATATCAAAAAATACCTCAGGAATGAGAACCTAGGTTCGAAATTTCCCCAAGACACCTGATGAAGACTGGGGGGTATATCAGCCGAAACGTTGTGTTGACAACAAAGATGAGGACAAAAATCCGTCAAATGTAAATAGTGTAAATTAAGTACCTATTGTGTACTGGGGTCAATCTAATCAGTTGGCGCCCTCCCCAAAAATTTCAGGCCTTGTGCCTAGAGTAGAAAAGAATATATTAGTTATTAAAGGTGGCAAGCTGGCAGAAACATTAGCACGCCGGGCAAAATGCTTAGCGGTATTTCGTCTGCTGCTACGTTCTGAGTTCAAATTCCGCCGAGGTCGACTTTGCCTTTCATCCTTTCGGGGTCGATTAATAAGTACCAGTTACGCACTGGGGTCAATATAATCGACTTAATCCGTTTGTCTGTTCTTGTTTGTCCTATCTGTGTTAGCCCCTTGTGGGCAGTAAAGAAATAGGTATTTCGTCTGTCTTTACATTCTGAGTTCAAATTCCACCAAGGTCGACTTTGTCTTTCATCCTTTTAAGGTCGATAAATTAAGTTCTTGTTGTGTACTGGGGTCAATCTAATTGACTGGTTCCCTCCCCCAAAAATTCAGGCCTTTTGCTTAGAATAGAAAAGAATATCCTACCACTTAATAATGGTATTTGAACGTCAAGGATATGCCCTGGCACTTGCCACCATCTATATCTCTCTCTTCCTTTACTCAACCATCTCATTTATACTCTGATTCCCATTCCTTGTGAGTATGCCCAGCATTTTGCCACCATCTCCATCCTGCAGCCTCCCACTCTCTCTCTCCTTCTGCTCCTCCCTCAAGTTGGGTAACCATGTATTTTCTTTGCAGTAGTGCACCTGTTTATGTCATCATCCTTGATCTCTCTCTCTCTCTCTCTCTTTCCAGTTGGGTCACCTTGTACTTCCTCTACAGCAAGACACCTGTTTCTTTCTCTTTGTCTCACAATAAACTTTCATCATCTGACACAAGATCACTTCCTCCAATGCCCCCTCCCCACTTGAAAGTTGTTTTTTTTTTGTCTTGCAAGTACTTGGTGACTCTGTCAGTGTAGGTGCTACTTAAAAGCACCCAATCCACACTGTAAAGTTGTTGGTGTTCAGAAGGGCATACCAACGCAAACGTCCTCTTGCATGCCACATCCAATGCTTGTAAACAAATTTTGATTTTTGGCTGGCTTCCGTGCCGGTGGCACGTTAAAAGCTCCAACCGATCGTGGCCGATGCCAGACCCCCCCCTGGCACTTGTGCAGGTGACACGTAAAAAGCACCCACTACACTCGCGGAGTGGCTGGTGTTAGGAAGGGCATCCAGCTGTAGAAACTCTGCCAGATCAGACTGGAGCCTGGTGCAGCCTTCTGGCTTCTCAGACCCCGGTCGAACCGTCTAACCCGTGCTAGCGCGGAAAACGGACGTTAAACGATGATGATGATGATAAAGTATTCATTCCAACAAAGAACTAGGTTTCTTTCTCTCATGCTTTACATACTTCAACCTACGCAAGTGAATGGTTGAAAAACCAGACAAGAATTTTGAAGAAAAATATCTATAAAACTATTCTTAAACATCAAATAGCTATGGGGGATCTACAAGAATAAAATAGTAATCAAAGAGGTCCACTGATAAAAAAAATGGTAGAAAACTTCTGTTCTAGATGCAGTAAGTCTTATCCATTTCTGATTTTCATTAAGATCCATTTCCTTTCATTAATGTTATTGTCAGTTAATATCACAATTCTTTTCTTTTTCTGAAACTTTTAGGGATTTAAGATTATGTTGCAAACCCTAAATAATTGCCAACTATGAGAGATACAATTTCTACTGAATATGGGAGCGTGGGGAGAAACCATTAGCTATTAATTACATGTACATAAATATTTGGCTAAATTAACATGCTTCAGTAATTAATTACAACATTTCAACCCTGTCACCCTTAATTCAACCTGCTGGCTTGTTTAGTATCACAACATCCAAACTGAAGTGCACAGTGAAAGTATGTTGAAATTTTGTGGTTAATATTTTCTTTAAATAATCTAATCTTGATCAGCTTCCATTTGTCCTTGACATAATCAACAGTAAACTTCACAGACAAAGAAATGCTTCCTCTTCGCTTGTTGGCAGAGTGTAAGAAAGAAACTGTTTCAGCAAGAAAATTCAAGCTCTGGCTACAAAGGAAGAGTTACTAATAATATTCTTTTATTTGTTTCAGTCATCTGACTGCGGCCATGCTGGAGCACCGCCTTTTAGTCGAGTAAATCGATCCCAGGACTTATTCTTTGTAAGCCTTGTATTCATACTATCGGTTTCTTTTGACCGAACCTCTAGCTTACAGGGACGTAAACACACCAGCATCAGTTGTCAAGCGATGTTGCTCAATACCACAGATTTGCTTGTCAGTTGTTTGACTGTAACCAGTTAAGCATGTCCTTTAGTGGCTGGCAATATGTGCATCTCTGATCATGAGCAGAAGTAGTTGGGAAGCATCATGGCCATGTGTTGAGAAGAATTCTTTGGGGTTTGGAAAATTCACCTCTGGAAACATGGGTATTCTGTTCATCATCTTTAAACAACCCTTATTCAGGGACCTTTTAAGCAGGATGAGCTACTTGACCTGAAGAAAATTCTAATTGAGCCCCACCTGCAAGATCATGCACTGTTTATCTTGATATGAGATCACCACATCATGCATATATGGTTGTGATGCATGTGCCTAGTGTACCCTTATCAGATGGGTAGTCATGATGGGTATACTGGGCTTCGTGTATTTTACCCCAGTGCCACTTTGACGGTATGCACTGCTCTCTCACTCAATAAAAATAATGATAATGATGATAATAATAATAGTAATGGTTTTGAATATTAGCACAAAGCCAGAAATTTTAGGGAAGGGGTCAGTTGATTACATTAATCACAGAATTTATTTGATAAATTTTGAAAGACCAAATGCCAAAGCTGACCTCAGCAGTATTTGAACTCAAGATGCAAAGAGCTGGAAGAAATAGCATGAAAATACCATTTTATCGGACTCTCTAACAATTCCGCCATTCTACAATAATAAATTCTGTTTACATTCAGCAAGATTTAAAAGCAAAGATTAGTTACTCAAGTCTCTGATATTTACTCAATTTTGGAAGATTAAATTGCAGAAATGCATAAACAGCTGAACAATATCATATATATATATATATATATATATATATATATATATATATTAAAAGTTTATACACATTCTACAGAATAAAGCAATCAATACTTATGTCAATTGTTAAAACAAACAAAAAACAGAGGATCAGTGGTTTCATCGTTTATACAAAAGCCTTTTGTTTACTTGTAGATATATTTTGTGGTGTAAACCCACACACGTGATTTTCGTTTGACATGATTTCTGAGAAGCATTAGGGACCTTATGTAACACAGATACAAAGATAGGTCCAGGCACGGCTGTCTGGTTAAGAAGTTTACTTCTTAAACTATATGGTTTGAGGTTCAATCACACAGCATGGCAATTTGGGCAAATATCTTCTACTATAGCCCTGGGTCAATCAAAACCTTGTGAGTGAATTTGGTAAAAAGAAACTGAAAGAAGCCTCATGTGTGTGTGTGAGTGTATGCTTATATCTCCTAGTCTCATTTCTTTATTGCCCACAAGGGGCTAAACATAGAGAGGACAAACAATGACAGACAAAGAGATTAAGTCGATCACATCCACTCCAGTGCATAACTGGTACTTAATTTATCGACCCCGAAAGGATGAAAGGTAAAGTCGACCTCGGCGGAATTTGAACTCAGAACGTAACAGCAGACGAAATACCGCTAAGCATTTTGCCCAGCATGCTAATGTCTCAGCCAGCTCACCACCTTCTTGACATTGTATGATAGTTGTAAATGAGTATCACCATCATACAAGCAGTGTTATTCTGCAAAAACATGTCTGGTCATGGTGGTGAAATATTACCTTTCTTGGAAACAGGTAAAATTTGGAGGAGTAGAAGGACTTTGGGTTGTAAAAAAAATCTGTCCCATGTGAGCGTGGCAAAGTGGATGTTTAAAACAATGATGATGATTAAGATGTAAGAAGAGGACTTAGAACTTCATCTCTGTATAAATGCATGCGTATCTATATGAATGTCAATAATTGAGATGTTAGAATAAATTAGTTGGAGGAGGAGGAGGAGAAGAAGAAGAAGAATCATCATCATCATCATCATCTAATGTGTCAGGCAAGACCCTTCATTCGATAAAAGTGCCAAAACATTAAATTTTTATTCTTCCTCATAGCAAACTGACATTTTCTACTTTTTAACTTTGAGTCATCCCATAAATAATGCAGTTTTTTTCAATTGCATGAACTAAAAGTCAGAGGGAGGCGAAATAAACTACCTGCATCATCAACTTGCTATAAAAGCAGGTAGTAATTTTACCTTGTATTTATTCTTGGTGCAAGTTTTGAAGAGTGCAGTTCGATTTTAACAGTTTTGTTTTAACAGTTTTGTTAACTGCTGCTAATTATTAGCTGCAGGCTAGTTTTCTCGGGTTTCAACGCACCAAAGTAAAGGCATTTGAAAGATATATTCAAATGTAATAGGCTGAACTCCATGCACGCGATATTTCGGTATCGTGTTTGCATCTAGTCCAGCAAATTACATTTATAACGGACCATGCTGATGATGGCTGCAGTTTTCCTTGCGGAAAATAACAGCTGAAACTAATTAGTACATGGGTAATTATTTTATTTCGTATATTTTTCACTTGTTTATTGCTATGGTTTTGTGTTGAGTTTGATCTGAGAACATAATCTTTTGTGGTGAATGGCGATTTGACGTCTATATCTAGCATGTTGACTGTCCACTTTTCGTGTTCAGTCCTTAATTGGTATATATATATATATATATATATATATATATATATATATATATACATATACACATAAGTATATATATATATATATATAATATATATATATATATATACATATATACACATAAGTATATATATATATATATATATAATATATACACATAAGTATATATATAATATATATATACATATACACATAAGTATATATATATATATATATATATATATATATATACATATATACACATAAGTATATATACACATAAGTATATATATATATATATATATATATATATATATATATATATATGTTGGATTTTTCAGTTAATAAATTATATTAATGCTACATCTCCATTTTCTGAATTTCATTATATATATATATATATATATATATAGAGAGAGAGAGAGAGGGGGGGGGGCATATTTCTTTTTACCAGTTATCAAATACCTGTTTAAATCGTCCTTTTCTTATAAAAATTATGTTGTAAATATAACAAATGGTAGATTTTACATGTGTTGCTGTTGTTTAACCCTAAGTAAACCATGATAGAACAGACCTATGATCAAAAGCATTCAAGCCATGACCATCCTGTCTTTTTTCAAATGTGCAGAGAACAGTTGTATTTACATAAATAGCAAACCAAATATACTGCAAATCATTTTTGACTAAATAATAAAACTACACAGATGTACTTGCATAGCAAGTGACCTGATCTGAGATCGTGTGCTGAAACAAAAACAATTGCAGCATGGAAGGTGTTTATAAGCCATTTAGAAACACACAAAAACTGTTAGATTCACTTCAACATTTAAATTTGCCAAAATATTTTTGTCGGTTTGAGACCACGACCTGTTCACTGACAGAATGGTAGTTTGATCTAAAAGGTGGGGTATTAAAAGGGCAGAGTTGCAGGCACGGTTGTGTGGTTAAGAAGTTGGTTTCCCAACCACATATGTTCAGGTTCAAATCCCATCACATAGCACCTTGGGCAAGTGTCTTCCACTATAGCCCCAGGCCTACCCAAGCCTCTCTGTGTGACAGTTCATATTTGCAGAAAATAACAGAAACATTATTATTAGTATGGTTGCCTTTCACTTTAACATTAACCTACCTTCCTACTATTGTGTAACACCAATGAGGATAAAATGACTGCCACCAGAAAACTGAAATGCCTTGCAATATTATGGTAGTCTTTCTTTTCTATATTTAAATCCTACCAAGGTTAACCATCATTATCATCGTCATCATTTAACATCTGTTTTCCATGCTGGCATGGGTTGCACAGTTTGACCAGGTTCCAGTTTGATTTGGCATGCTTTCTATGATTGGGTGCCCTTTTTAACCCTTTTGTTAATGTATTTTGAGATACTCTGTGTTTCTCTCAATTAATTTTAAATATAACAAAGAATTTAGGAAAATAACTTAGTTATCATTAAGCTAATGTTAGGAACATAAATTGTGACTAAGGTTTGGTGGAAGATTTTAATGCAAAACTTATGAAAACAAGACATTTGTACTATAGAGCCAGAGGTGGTTTCAGCCAGGTTGGTATCAAAAGGGTTAAGAATTGTTTGTCTATTATATATTTTAACCCTTTTGTTACCATATTTCTGTTGAGATGCTGTGTGGTGTTTCTTTCAATTGATTTTAAATATAACAAAGAATTTAGGAAAATAACTTAGTTATCATTCAGCTAGTGTTAGGAACATAAATTGTGACTAAGGTTTGGTGGAAGATTTTAATGCAAAACTTATGAAAACAAGACATTTGTACTTAGAGCCAGAGGTGGTTTCAGCCAGGTTGGTATCAAAAGGGTTAAGAATTGTTTGTCTATTATATATTTTAACCCTTTTGTTACCATATTTCTGTTGAGATGCTCTGTGGTGTTTCTTTCAATTGATTTTAAATATAACAAAGAATTTAGGAAAATAACTTAGTTATCATTAAGCTGGTGTTAGGAACATAAATTGCGACAAAAGTTTGGTGGAAGATTTTAATTCAGAACTTATGGAAAAAAGACATTTGTACTACTGAGCCCAGAGGCAGTTTCAGCTGGGTTGGTATTGAATGGGTTAATGCCAACCACTTTACAGAATGTGCTGGGTGCTTTTTACATGGCAGCACAGGTGCTTTCTATATGGCCCAGCATGAGTGCTTTTTACATGGCACCAGCCAAGGTAAGAACTGAGCTAATAGAATCCACTCTTTATAAGCCTTCCTCAAAATGTCTGACCTTTGTTGCCTATTTTAGAGTGAGAGGAGATAAAATGGTAAAAAATTTACCATAATTTCTGAGATGAAATATACATAGGCGCAGGAGTGGCTGTGTGGTAGGTAGCTTGTTTACCAACCACATGGTTCCGGGTTCAGTCCCACTGTGTGGCACCTTGGGCAAGTGTCTTCTACTATAGCCTCGGGCCGACCAAAGCCTTGTGAGTGGATTTGGTAGACGGAAACTGAAAGAAGCCCATCGTATATATGTATATATATATATATGCGTGTGTGTGTTTGTGTCTGTCCTCCTAGCATTGCTTGACAACCGATGCTGGTGTGTTTATGTGCCCGTTACTTAGCGGTTCAGCAAAAGAGACCGATAGAATAAGTACTGGGCTTACAAAAGAATAAGTCCGGGGTCGAGTTGCTTGATTAAAGGCGGTGCTCCAGCATGGCCGCAGTCAAATGACTGAAACAAGTAAAAGAATCTGTTTCATTTTGAGGTGAAATGTATGTTCTTCCTTTGGTTTTGAACAAATCTGACCATCAAAACCATTGGAAGTCACTCATTCTTTAGATAAATCCTCTCATCCTGCTGAGAGCCAAGAGTGAGAGGACATCTATATGCAGTACTTCAACCTGCTAGAAATAGCAGATAGTCTCCCACTAAAAATATATATATTCATATGCAAACCAATAACTGGAGTAACCTGAGTACCAGAATGGCTTCATTCCAAACATACACTTTCAGTTATTATCCTAATCTTAATCCTTCAATGTCAAATGGGTGTAATAGTAATAGATTACTGAAATTATTGTTGTTGCTCTTGTTACTGCCACCGTTACATGAAACGACCATAATGAAAGAAATACTAGCAAAGTCTTAACTAATTTCCGGTCTGTTAAACCTAACAGAACATGGAATGAAAGAAACAAATAAACAGAGAAGTCAAGTTAAATAAGGTTAAAAAGATTAAATTTTAATTTCTTATTTTTAATGTCTCAAAAGCAGTTTATGATTTCTCAAATATGATTGTCTTCACTCAATTGAGTAACAAAATTTAAGAATAAAATCTTTATATATAAAAGTAAGGTTGTGTGTCTGTCTCCTACAATTTAGATTCCTAACTACTCCCACATTTTGCGGTACAGTTTAACCAAAACCGGGTATCTTATAGTCGTGGGTCATACCCTTCTGGGTATTAGCGAGCATCTACGATGAGTCTATGATTTAAAAAAAAATTTACCATAATTTTTTCCCATTTTAATGCATTTTTTCGCTATTATATAAGGGAAGTAACTCTCTAAAAATGTCTACGATGAGTCAACGATTTTTATAAAAATTTACTATCATTTTTTTTCCATTTTTAATGCACTTTTTTGCTACTTTTTGGCTATAACTCTCTAAAAATGTTTATATAGTTATTTCCCTTACAAACCCGAGCAACGCCGGGCGATACTGCTAGTAAAATATAAAAAGAGCCATTATAAGTGCAACTGTACCAATAACAGCTGCTGTTGTTGTTGTTGTTTGTTGTGGTGGTGGTGATAGTTCTAATGTTTGGGTGGCTCAAGCATCAATAGTGCTGTCTTAGGTTTTAAGGCCTACCCCGCTTTCTCTACTGTATGTAACCTGAGAAAGTTTATTACACCCACTCTTTGTCGAACTCGCCCTAATCCCCAACACCACCCTGACAGGAAATAGTTTGGTGGAAGTAAAAACAAGATGCAAGACTGGCGGAGGTAGGCTGCAGGAAAGTATCTTGTTAAAGGAAGAGGCTATGAATCATCAAAACTAAAAGATAACACACACACACACACAAACAAACAGACACGCTAGAAAGAAATCGGCTGAATGAAGAAAGGGCTTCTTTAATACTGGAGCTACCTTGAACCTTCACTAATCAAATGCAAAAAAGCTAGCAAAATTAATGACAGCTGAAGTGAATGCAGACTTTCAACAGCAAATCTAACATACTCTGTTGCTAGGTTGAAGCCACTCCATAACATGCCTGCTAAAATTATGTATATACACATATGTAAATATAACATTCCCATGCTGGAAACTGAACCCAGGCCACCTGGATGAAAGCCAAGAATCCTAACTATAAGAGATGTTACTTCAGGACAAATACTGTAATAACTGGCCTATCAACTGTGTACATAAGCATGATATGTAGATGGCTATATACAGAGAGAGACAATAAAGCAGATAAACAAATTAGATATAGTAAAAATAACAGTTTGGCTATAAAATAATATATATATATATATATATATATATGCATGCAAAATGAGAGAAAGCAAAAAAGTGAAGACTTCCAAATGATGAATATTTAAGTATAAATATATAGATCCAACTTACACAGAGTGCAAATGACAGAGAAAATTAAAGGTGTGGAAGAAAGGTGTTATTAGTCCAACAGCCGTTTCTGGGTGCTCAGAGATCCATCATAATGTTGGTAGATGTAATTCATCAAAATATGCAATCATAGTGGAAGCAATCAACATTAGATAAATTGAGCTTCTGTCATCAGAGTGGAGGGATGGCTATATATACATTTGTTCGACTAAAGGTGGTGCTCCAGCATGGCCATGGTCAAATGATAAACAAATAAAAGAATATATACATATATATACATATATATATATATATATATATATTGTCATCATCATCATCATCATTTAACGTCTGTTGTCCATGTTGGCTTGGGTTGGATGGTTTGACCAGGGCTGGCAAGCTGAGGGGCTGCACCACACTCCAATCTGAATTGGCATGGCTGGATGCCCTTCCTAATGCCAACAACTCTGAGAATGTAAGAAGTGCTTTTATGTGCCATTAGTAAGGGTGCCAGTTGTATGACACCAATATCTGCCATGACTATGATTTCACTTGGCTTGATAGGCCTTTTTCTCAAGCACGGCATATCAAGAAGGGCCTAGATCATTTGCCATTGCTTCTGTGAGGCCCAACGTTTGAAAGGTGCCTTTTATGTGCCACACACACACACATATATATATGTATGTATATATCTCAATGGTTTTCTATCTTTACCTGTTCATACCCCCAATTTGACTTTCAGTGTGACACAGTGAATTGACAGCTGTCAGAGTGCTGGATAAAATAGCTTGCACTTATGTTCTGGTGATCTGTGCTCTTAGTTCAAATACTGCCATGACTAACTTTGCATGTCATTCTTCCAGGGTCAGTAAATACGAGACCAACCGAATCCGTACATAAATGAAGTACCAGCCCAATCACAGACTGGTGGAATTGGTACAGCATCAATCAAATACCTTGCAGTGTCTATTCTGGCTCTTTGCATTCTGGCGAGCTGGCAGAATCATTAGCACGCTGCACGAAATGCTTAACGGTATTTCATCTGTCTTTATGTTCTGAGTTCAAATTCCGCTGAGGTCAACTTTGCCTTTCATCCTTTCAGAGTCGATAAATTAAGTACCAGTTGCATACTGAGGTTGATCTAATCGACTGGCCCCCTCCCCAAAAATTTTGGGCCTTGTGCCTAGAGTAGAAAAGAATATTGGTGACAAGATGTATTGGTCTTTGACTTTTCTTTGGACTACATTGGAAGCTTGGGAATGAGGAGGCATGATCACCTGCAAGTCTTTGATTAAAAAGAGAAAAAAGGCTGCCCAGATCCCTGCTTTGGAGACAAACCTTCCACGTATAGATCCATAAATCCATGAAACAGACATAAACACAAAGGTTCTAATGCAATCTTGCCTCATTGCAAAGGGACCAGCTGTGTTAAAAGTAGATCCATGCATTGCTGTGCAGTTGAGAAGCTTGATACCCAACCACAGGGTTTCAGGTTCTGTCACACTGCATGGTACCTTCAATAGAAGTCTTCTACTAAAACCTTGTCAGTAGATTTGGTAGATGGAAACTGAAAGAAGCCTAATGTGTGTGTGTGAGTGACAGAGAGAGAGAGAGAGAGAGTGATAGAATAAAATTCAAACTTATAAAAAAGTAAATTCTGGGGTTGATTAATTCAACTCAGAAATTTTTAAAGTTGGTGCTCCAGTATGGTCGCAGTCTAATGACTGAAACAGGTGAAAGATAATGGAGAAAGAAGCAGTTTTTAGCCAAGAAACTAGACTCTTTTATTGGAATTTAGACAGCATCAGAGTAGTCATGTATGTGTATGCAATATGCACGTATACATACATGTATGTATATTAGTATACATGCACATGAGTATACATTTATACAGAGTGACACAAGTAATGGAGAGCATTGCATTTCTGGATCTTGTTACCTGATGAATTTCATGTATGCTTTACCTATTTTGACATTAACAGCTTGTAGCAATAATATTCTGATTAAGGCGTGTTCTCTCTTGTCTTATGAATCCCAATACCTCAAGTATGCATGTGTATGTATGTATGTATCTGTGTGTGTCTGTGTGTATATTTATTTATATATATCTATATATATATATATATATATGAACACATGTAAGTATGTGTGTGTTTATATCATCATCATCATCATCATCATCGTTTAACGTCCGCTTTCCATGCTAGCATGGGTTGGACGGTTCAACTGGGGTCTGGGGAGCCCGAAGGCTGCATATATATATATGAACACATGTAAGTATGTGTGTGTTTATATATATATATATATATATGATGATATCATCATCATCATCATGAACACATGTATATATGTGTGCATATATATGTGTGTGTTTATATATATATTTGTATATTTATATATAGTATATATCCATATATATATATGAACACGTATATAT